>NC_056727.1:343500133-343550133 GCF_019279795.1 Protopterus annectens
GGCACAATACCGGAGGTCCTGGGTGCGATAGACTATGCGCACATAGAAATTAAGTCACCACCGGGGAGCAGGGTAGGCGCTACATAAACCGCAAGGGATACCCCTCCATCAATTGCCAGGTCGTGTGCAATGCGCGGGGCATTATCATGGATGTGTGTGCTGGCAGCCCTGGAAGCTACCACGACTCCCATATCTGGCATGCCTCACAGCTGTATCAGGTATTAAGCCAGGGGACATCACACAAGGTCACCTTGTGGGGATGCTGGCTACGCACTGGAGCCGTGGTTGATGACACCCATCAGAAATGCACACACACACATGCAAGAACGCCATAATGAGGCACACGCACAAACAAGAATAATCATAGGCGTGTGTTGGGATGTTGAAATCACGGTTCGGTGCTTGGATACATCCGGTGGAGCCTTGCAGTACTCTCCAGGCACAAGTGCCCACATATTCATAGTATGTTGTATGCTACACAATATGATTCTGCGGAAACAGCTGCTGCAGGGACATAATGCGGAGGGCCACCAAGCCCGCCACAACTGCCAGGGCAAGCACAGGCACAGGGCGTTCAGCGCCATGGACACACTGAGCCAGCCCCAGTAGGTAGACAGAGGCGTACCCAATATGCCTACGCCCTGGCAAAGAGGGAGCATAGCACATACTTTGACAGTGTAGGCCCCATGGACTGACACCTCCTGACCTGCACACACAGTAAAATGGGCGCCACACAAACATGTCCGCCCGTAATGTGTACCGTATGTGCGGACGTATGTGTGACTCCAACAAAGGCACCGCCCAAACACTGCACACCCAATAGCCAGCAGAGCATGGAGCGCCAACCCCTCACCGCACGCCGGTTCTACAGCACACGGCGTAGCCGTATGCTGCCACTATCGCCGCAAGTCGACCACATATGTACTCATGTGCATACACAGATCACGGAAATAGATATCAGTACACATGTAGAAATATATGCGCATACACAGATATAAAGTACAACAGGGTAATATGGAACCCAGGGATGCAAGTTCACAGATAAGTAAGGCGAAATCACCACATAGTAAACATAGTGACCGACAACCCGATCATCCGGGAGGGTGGGCAGAGCAGGTAACGCCAGCCATGGAAATGTCAACCTGCATCAATACATATCCGGCGTGTCGGGATGGTCACCAGTCCACGGTACAGTAGCGGGATATGTGCGTGTCATATCCATAGGATATGAGTGCGGAGATACGCGCCGCCACGGCGTCGCCAGCGTGCGTATTGTGTTCAACCGTCGGTGCGGCGGCAAGCATACCAGTGACGTGTACGACATTATGAGGAGCGTACCTCATTTGGGGTGTAAAACAGTTCATGTTCCTCGCAGTTCCTCAAAGTTCCACATTGAAAATGTCTGTCAAACATCCATTGTTAGGAATGTATATAAATGACATCCTGGTAAATAGAATGTAATCATAGTAATTCATTAAAGGTTCTTCACTGTAAGTAAATCAGCATATTATAATCAACCTATGACCTACTTAGCTGAAGTTGTCACTATGCCATTACTATGTGTTCCACATTATGCCCATTTGTTTCACATTACTAATGTGTGTGTTCCTCACTCTGGAAATAGAAGGTTGAGAGCCATGGCGGCAATATGTGTATGTGTGAGGTGAGGTTGTCGTGTGTTCCGCTGTGTGTGTGTAATGTGTGTGCCACTGTAAAATGTGTATGTAGATGACATGTCACAGGCGGAGTGTAATAACATGCGTAGGGCATACAGTACAGGAACCATAGGCGTATGTACAGCAGTACCCACAAAGTAGTACTGACATCTCCTCAGTGGCTATGCCGTGGCGGCGTAAAAGCGATGCAAAGCGGAAATGTCCCAGAATGTACCACAGGGCCATAGCCAACAGGAGATGCAAAGGGCATGTACAAACCATGACCGTATGTATGGCGGCCATAAGGTACACTCAACACGGTCCGTCGGCAGCGTTACACAGCATCAGGCATATGCGAAAATACGAATGTGCTATCCGGCACCGATCGGGAACACTTACGGTCCGTAAATACGCTGTGTGTTCCACGACCGTGAAGTAAGCAAGCGGCACAGGAATAGGAGGCTACGGTAGCATACAGGCCGTCCCAAGTATAGGACCACATTCACCGTAACTATCAGCGACAAAATGCCAATGGATAGTAGGCGCGGACGAACATCCGCAGATATATAACCCATGTGAAGGAGGAATACGTGCAGGAAGCACACATGCAGGCGATACCGACAGCACCGACATCAACAAAACAAACATTCCCGGAACAACAGACAGGTAACCTGCAGCCCCCAAGCAGGGATGGAGCACACACACAAGCATATCCGGTATGTATAAATGCAAGACTCACACCCGTACCCTTACCCACATCCGCAGATATACCCCATCGCACATATCAAAGGGATAACAGCTAAAACCGTAGCAAAAACATACAGGCAGTCAATGACAGCGGCATACCCACAACAAGCTCGTGGAAACACTAGCAGCGGCTGATGCATCCTTGCATCCGTTGTGTACAGGAATATAACAGCTATGTTACACATCTGAATGCACACCGCCATCGACAGCCGCCGCCAGGACACGGACACCCACATGTCGAACAGAATACCATACCCAACACACACAATCCACGGCTAACACCACAGCGAAATGTACCCGACACCACACATAGCGGATGCAGTCACACAAACATGATACAATACATACCATCCTCACGAAGGTATTGCAAATAACCAACGGCCACACGAGGAAAGAACCATGTCCTAGTGCCGGCGTAACGAGCGAAAGGAGGGATCACGGTGATATGCGCATAAGTACACACCGAGGAACAGCTATTGGCCTGATTAACCCACATGCCTCAGGTGACGGCGAATATAAGGAAGACTCCTGGATATTCAAACCGTATGTTCATACCGAACAAAGAAGGAATACTAAAGGACTAACAAGTAAATACAGAAGAGCGCAGAACCAAAGGCGGAAAGGTATGTCGAACCCACGACATGTACTGGTGTGTAACGCATACGATAGGTATGGCGAATCTGTACAGTATGTGAGCGGTGTGTGTAGGTAAAGATACCTGTCCATCAGGCAGAGAGAGGTGAAGGTTGGTTATGTAATGCTAAGCCGCGCAGCATACCAGCGACTGTGGACAGCGTGTGCAGAGCAGTGGGACAACATGTACACACCGGATAACCCCAGGTTAGGCTTGCCACCTTTTCAAATGGCCAAAGTGGGACATCTTGGGACACACATCAGATGTTACAGGTGGACACATACCCATGGTCAGTACAAAGGGTAGAACTGTACTCATTTGCCTAAATAAAAGCGTAGTCTTGTAGCAGTTAAGTTGCTTATTGTGTGTCTTGTAACATTTAGGAATGTACATACATAAATAACTATGTTATGCAACTCTTACATAAAAATGGGACATAATTATGTCCTACAATCTCAGGACATTTGCCATTTGTAATATGTTTTGTCAGGACACAACTGCCCAAAGAGGACTGTCCCTTGCAAAGTGGCACAGGTGGTAACCCTACCCCAGGTCTGCCATAGGGGTTGCAAACACAGAACAATGCCACCACCCACGCTGATGCTGGCAGTGGATATCCAACAATGAAGTGCCACAGCAGGGGATAGGACATGTATGTATAGTGTCACAGCACACATGTGCATGGGCATATACCGTCGATGTCATACGGAATGTCGCCACGGCGTGCACGTATCCCACGCAGTAGGGGTGACTATGTCAATTATGTGTAATGCAAAGCTGTCATGATGGATATGTTCAGAAATCATAGACAGTATCACAGGCACAGCATGCATGATGGAGGGATGGCCTAATGTTATGTACATACACAAGATATGTATGGCCTGCACATATGGGACAATGTAGTAGCAGAATAGGTACCGAAATGGAGGGAACAGCAAGTAACCATGTCCAAGCGTTCCGTAGCAGGTGCAATGTGTGCCACAATGATGTCCAGCAGGGCCGTGTGTAAACACATGTGCAATGTACACAGTAGTGACACCCCCATGGTAGTGTCCACTGAGCGGCAGAAGTGGATGTCAACTGTTATGTCTATACAGTGCGTCCGCTGTGGTGGTACCATGGGTCTGTGTCACCCTACCAGCAAGGGAGCTATCACATGACTAGTGACACAGTGTGCCCCTGTGGGATGTGCACAGGACCTATGTCCCACAGCACGGTGTGTGTCCAGTCTGTGGATGTCACACAGGCGCCGGGCGAGAAACGTGGCATCTGTGCTCACATGCAGGACTGCTCCTCCCACCCTGCCCACTGCAATCGCCATGTAGGAGTACTACATGCATCAGTACTGTGGAGAACATGGCCCATGGCAGAGTAGATTACACCCCTGTGTTAGTGGCATGCAGGTGAGTACAGATGTGTTACATGACTGTCATTTGCATATGTAAACTGTCTGAGCGGGTAGAGATCACAGCATGACTATACTGAGACATGTAACGTTGTATCCATTGTGTAAGGTACACCACACATGTGTTATTGTAACATGGCCTGCGTGTACATGTGTGTATGGCACAGGTACAAGGGCACCCAAGGTATCAGCTAGACATACGGTCCAGAAATCGTGGTCCTGCACAAGTGTTCCCACGACATGGTGGAATATGGCAACCACAGCACCATGTGGGGCATGTGTGTGTACATCAACCGTGTACAGCGTGATATGCCTGTATAGGGACAGTATCCATGTGATACACACCGCATGACTGTCAGTATGCAAAGGTGATGTGTATGCACTATGTGTGATGTAACTGATGCAATGATATCTACATGATATATCTGCCACACTGACACCTGTATGGGTGTCAGTAACATAGGTAGGATGAGCTAGAATGCTGCCAGGTATGTAGAAGTGGTATATGTAGGCATGTACAGTACTGTGTGACAGCAGGTAGTGTACATATGCAAATACTGAGCATGAGGGGCCACATGTCTGAGGACTGTGCAATGTCACACGTCCCTGACTTGTTGTAGTTAGCATGATATGCCTGCACCACTGTGTGAACTGTACAGAAGGCACATGGCGTAACATCCGAGACATAGTGCGATGTGATGCTGGATGTGTACATTGGCAATAGCATAAAGTGGAATGGTGCTGAAGGGCAAAGGCGGAGCATGTCTGATGTGATACCCTCTGTACCACCCCAACCACCCATGCAATAGTATGACAGGTGGCCAGCATGGGATGTGGTGTGCTGTTGCGCACAGAAGCCCAACAAGGGTGCCAGTAAAGGCATGCAGGTAGTCAATGAGTGTGTGAAGCATGTATGTCAAGATGTGGCCCAGTGCCATACTGAATGGCCCAGTCATGGGTGTAGAGATGCAGCCCCATACGTGCAATGCAGTACCATCCATGTGTAGTGTGATAGATGTGGTAGTGTGGTGGTCAGGGTACACAGCGTACATGAATGGGCTAGCAGTCACTGCAGTGTGCTGCTGCAGAGACATGTAACAGCCAGGTTGGCGGGATACAACAACTATGGCGGTTTGAGGTGACATTGGGACTGTGTTCCCGGACATAACATGTGCATGGCAGTACTATGTATGTGTCCACAGGGTTAATACAATGTCCAGCCAAGGATTGGAACCCTGTACTGAGTGAGAGTGTGTATTGTTGGTAGGTACCCCACTGGCAGGCACGATGCCAGCAACATCTGTGTTGGCAATGCCTGCATGACTGTGGTATGCTGCATTGAATGTGGATGTAGTCAAACAGCAGAGACATACCACCACACTGCGTGAGGGCCCACACTGCAATGTCTGGCAGTCATGTGTAGGTAGCTAGCTGTGGGTATGTCATGCACCATGAGGACACACCATGACTGTCAAGTGACACACAACACACAGGTGAACATAACTACCGTGCAACAGCCTGCACATGTGCCCATACAGCACGTGTGCATGGAACAGGAATACCACTGTGGCGTCTGTGAAAAGGCCAGTACCACCATGTCTCAGTGTGGAATAGCATGGTCCCTACCAGTGTGTAAATGTAGCAGAAGTGCACTGTGATCAGTGTTGGCATAGGCACGTAGACTGTCCATCGTATGGGGTGCCATGCCATCAACTACCTCTGTCAGTGGATGTCAGTAATACCGGCTGTAGTGTGTATGTACCATGCATGCTGCTATGGTTGTGTGTTTAGGGTGTGGCTAGCAGGGATGAGAAGCATGGATGTTCAGCAAACAGAGGGAGGTGTGTAGGCCTAGCACACAGACACATGGAGGTTTGGTGCATGCTGAGGGCAGTGTAGGTATGGTATGTGTCGTGTAATGTGTCACCCAGCTATGCGTACTGCATGGCCAAGCATGTGTGGGTACATGGGAGTCCATACTAGGGAAAGGCGTGTTGCTGTCAATACATAGCAGTAGCAACTGTCCTAGGTACAATGTACAGTATGCCAACCACGACCGGCATGTAACCTGTGGTGTACAGTGTATTCACTGTCGCGTGTCACAATGTGCGTAGGCGGTCACGAACATGGGTATCTGAACATGGATTACCTATGATGCAATGTGTCATGGGAATATGCAGTATGTGAGTAAATCACGGTGTGGTGTGGGAACCACCCACCCGTGTGTGTTACAGTCAGGTATGTGCCTGGGAGGTATGATCTGTGTACAATCTGGACTGGCAGGTGTGCCGTGTAGGGCATGGAGGCAGGTCCCAGGCACTGCAGATAAATGACATGTGTGCTGTACTGTGTGTGCAGTGCTTGTGTACAACACAGTGGAGGGTGTAAGCATTGTCACACATCACTGCATGCTGTGCCTACCTGTGACAGCCCTGCGGAGACAGACATGTGACACCGCTGCACAGGCAGCATAGCATGTGAAGATGTACATGTGGGCTGCACACCTTAGGCAGATGTCCACAGGTCATGTGTGCCCGCGGTAGTGTGGTTGAACACGACTATCAGACTGGACAAACACCACATGCCTGCATAACTACAGTATGACCATAGTCAACAGTCCCAGTGACAGAGTAGGCCAATGTACACTGTCCCTGCGTGCAGACCACTGGCTACTGGACACCTGGCTAGACACACACCTGGAGGGTTAATTCACCATTGAGCCATCACATGTCCCAGTCCATGTGGGCGTACAATGTCATCACAGGGTGGTCACAATAGCAGGTGGCAAGGCAGACCACGGTGTACCAGGTGATGTGTCATGTGTGCATATGTCGACTAGCACAGCCGTTCACATGTCTGCAACATACTGGTGCACGATGTATACTGTTACATGATGAATGGAACTGCACTGTCACCCACTACAGGGCCATCTGACACAGGTGTGTTGTGACTGGTGTAACCCATGTTTGCACAGGATACACACTGCTGTTGTAGGCAGCCATGCTGGTGGCTACCAGTGATATATGCAGTGGTCATACAGACATACCGTACACAGTGTTCATGCAGGAATGTCCATTGTCGTGGACGATGTGCTGCTATGTGAATGTAGGTGTGTGTTGTGAATGTTACACATCCAGAAGACACCATCTGGTGCAGTCATGGTTGTCAACACCAGTACACACATCCACAGCAGTCAGAACCCAGTCCTGACAATGTGTGTCAGTCACCCTTGTACTGTGTGACATATGTGCACATGGCGGAACACCTCACACTGTCATCTAAGCTGGCTACATGATGGCTGGAATGTGCTGTAGAAATGTACAATGCTGGTAGCCCAATGACGTACCTGGAATCAGACACAGTGCGCTATGTCAGCCATGTAAACCATGCACAACAATGACTGCCCAACAGACACAAACAATGCATTGACACATGGAACATGTGCACATGACAACCCCAATGAGGTATGTTGCACATATTGATGTACAATTGTCATCTATGGCCATAGCATGGATGCAGACACACATACTCCACAGGTAGTACCATGTGATGTAGGTAGGGGGCATTGCTCGTGTACATGTCACAGTAGCTGTACACACACATGTCCTGCATAGCCGTCATGTAGGGGTAGCTGTGGTATGTGACTACTGGACATGCCCGTACAAATGACCATGTCCCACAGGAGATGTGTTAGGTGTGTACCACATGTGGCGTGCTGACAACAACCTGCGATGTGTGCGGCTGCGGTGTACCTGTGTGACATTGTCTGTGAAGGGTGCAAAGGCATATAGTATCGTATTGCATGCACACAAGCCCCACATAGGTGCATAGCCTGAACATACAGTACAAGGAGTGTGTGGGATGATAGCAACCCACAGGTGGAGATGGAGTGCGGACGCCAGCCCACAACCACATGTGTGTGTGCGGTGTTCACGTCCACGACACATGAGCATCTGAGAGGCTAAGCGTCACAGCTGTACAGGGTTGCATGCATATATGTTCAGCAACATCCCTGTATGTCCCACCACTGGCCCGTGGACCGATGGACACCAACCAAATGTGCAGATATGAGATGTGCACAGCACATCACAGATGCCTACCGTAGAACAGGCCTACCGTGTAGACATGTGCACAGTAGGTCTCGCCAGCTGCAGTCAAACACGTTAGGTGCTGAACCACAGCAATAGTCAGGCAATGCCACAGATGGGCGTGCATGCCTCTGTGTATGTATGTCTGTGAATGCCTCCGGCATAGCAATATAGCTGTGTCACCGTTGTGAACAACAATATGAATGGGTTGTATGTGTGAAGGGTGCGTCATATGTGTATGGTCAGATCGGCGATACCATCAGTGGGCCTGCTATGTGAACATCCCTGTCCCCATACATGGATACCTCTGCTGTGCCCAACACCACATTCACAGAGGGAGGGATGGCGGTGTGTAGTGCAGCAGCAGACATGTGGGTGGCAGCGGGCACTGGATGTACACATATGTGGTACCCACATCAGTGCAGGCAGCCATCCATGTGCATGGGATAGCGGTGTGTGTCCACATACAGCACTGTGTCGATCAATATCCCAGCACATAGCACCTGCCAGGGCTACAGTGTATGCATGGATGTGTGATGCACCAGACACACCCTCAGCAAGCAGCGTACAGCATACCTCGCTTGAGGACAGTGTCCACACCATGGTGATAAACATGTTGAATGTCCATATTCACACAGCTATGACATATGCAATGGACAGCCACCCTGCCAATACCGTCAACCCCAGGTGGATCACACCCAGTGCCATGTATGTGGCATACCCTGCCATATCATGCAGACCTGACCAGCAAGGCTGCATGAGCTATCACAGTCCTACATGGTGCAATGGACAAAAGGCACTCTCACTATCAACCATACACAGCAGTAATGTGGCGGTGATGCACCCTGTCATGTTACAGGTGCTGTGTGATGCTCTGCACAATGTGTGTGTGTACATGCTATGCATGGCCTTTCCTGCTAATGTGTCATGGTTACACATTGCTCCATGTCTATCACATGTGCAACACAGGTGAGCTGTGGCAAGTTGTCCAGCACCCGTACAGTGCTGTGTGGAAGTACATGGCACAACACATGCATGTGCAGGTGTCCATGTGTATGTGTACAGTGCCGCTGCTGCCGTTCACAATGGACACAGTCGTGATGTGAACTGACATATACACAGCGTCCAGGTGAACAGTAGCACAGTCGTCACATGGGGACCTATGCCAACTGATATGGACATAGGTGCAGCCAGGTACACATGTCCACGGCAGGCTAACATCTACATGGTGCGTGTACAGTGTGATGGGGTGGCACACAGATATGATGTGACACCCAGTGCTCAATGGTGTGAAGCCACAACATCGGCTGTGTCACTGCCACGATGCCCTTCACAGATCACTGTGCAGATGTCGTACATGTCATAGCAATGTATTTCCAACAGTATGCCAGCACAGCAGTGTGAATGTGACCTGCCACCATCATTATGTCTTCCAGATAATGCCACGTTCCGGCTTCCACCTTTCAGCCGACAGGAGGAGGAGGTGATCATTCCATACCTCCATAGTAACCACGCCGCGCTATTTAGCCATGTGCCACAGCAGGCACAGGAGCGGCAGGAGATGTGGGAGGAGATGTGCAGGAGGGTGAACAGCGTGGGCGGATACAACCGCAGCTATCAGCAAATCCGCAGGCACTGCACAGACCTGATCCGGCATGCAAGACAGCGTGCGCTGCAATCGCCAGGCAACAGCGTGGGACAGGTGGTGGGCCACCAACCCAGCCCCACTCACAGCCACGGAGGAGCTCCTGGCCAGTCTGGCGACACCCACGAAACAACACGCAGAAACACTTGCGTCCATCGTGGAGGTGGGTGTCTCCCGAGCTATGAGCCTGGAGCCGCATGGTAAGTCAGTGTTGCATGTTTGTATGATAAGCGACGTGGGTGTGGGTGTCATAGTACAACACATGATATAGCAATACATGCCAGGTATATGGCCACACAAGATGCAAACCATAGTATGCTATGTTGTGTTAGCAGACATGTGCATAGCACTTGCTACCACACACATGCATGATGTGACATGCACAGTGCTGACCGTGGAGATAGTAATGGCTAATGTGTATACCTTTGTGTAATGCCTTTACAGATGCGTCTGGCGTGTCGCAAGGACAAGGGTCTGTTGCAGGTAAGTCTGTTGCTAGTCAAAGGCATGTTCTGCTGTATTGATATTCCCCATGTGTCTAGGCATGACATGCTCACCTGTGTGTGCCCCAGTCACGGTATACAGCTCGCACCACCCGACACACACACCACCCATGTACAGTAGATACACCCGTTAGCGTAGAGTGGTATGACACCACACAACCTATTGGTGTGTTACGTGCATTCAGCTATGCATACAATGGTGTAGGTGTTACACAATGGCTGCATGTGTAGTATGCATTGGTATGCCAGTGCAGTATGCACACAGTACCACATAGTGAGCTGTGATCTGGCCAGAGCACAGGTGTTACCAATGTGACCCATGCCCTGCATCGGTGCTGCGTTGTGACATGGCACATGCCATGTCCCATGCTGCGTGGATGTCTGGCTGCAGCATTGTCACACCATGACATGACCTATGCACAACATAGCAGACATCCACACTGTCAGCATATCCGTAGAGAATGTGACACCTCACACTAGTATGGTTGTATGTCACATGGGCCACCACAGGGCCGTGTGCACGATGTCTACCACACACAATTGTCAATGACTCAGACAGACAAGGCCATGGTCGATACCTACAGGCATGGTGCCACACAGCACATCCACAGTGGGTAGTCACCGTTGCACCCTGTACACACATAGTGGGTTCATCACTGTAGTGGACCCCTGGACATCCGATGTAGTACACCAGTGACATGGAATGCCTCTCCACAGCTACTACAGGTGCCTCCAATGTCCACCATATCGTGCTGCTGAGCAGCTGAACTGACTTACAGACATGGCAATGTAATGCGTCCAGGTCACGCATCGCACAGACACATAGCTGTGTCCTGCTACTGTGCAGTGGCACAGAGCCCGCACTCCACACTGTACAGCTATGTACACAGCTCACAACAAGCGTACCTGCACAGACATCACTGTTACCCATACATTGTATCTGTAGACTGTACACATAACACTGCACCGTGACAGCCGTTGTGATGTGGTGCATGCGGTGGGACACCATCGTCACATGTCCACATGATACCGCACATGTTTGCGGTGTACATTACATAGTGTCGGCAGCCATGTGTACTCTCAACTTGCCCGTGGCCACACGGTGTATCACGCTGATGCATGCGAACTACCATGAATGTGTGTACTGCATGCCTACTAAATGACACCTGCCTGTTGTACTGTCCCCACCAGGGCAGTGTACATACTGCCACTATGAATGTCTGGTCTGCATTCACTGGTCTGTGTTGTGTGAATGCTGCATGCCACCTGCATTATCACATGCATGCTGTGTGTGTGTGTGTGTGTGTGTGTGTGTGTGTGTGTGTGTGTGTGTGTGTGTGTGTGTGTGTGTGTGTGTGTGTGTGTGTGTCTGTATTGTAACCGATGGTATGTCTTTGTATTGACAGGTGCTGTAGGTGAGTTCCCCTCCTGCGGTCAATCTGATGCTAGTGTCCCCACAGATACTAGTGGTGATGACCATGTGCATGAGGCACAGGCAGGGTCGTCACAGGCAGACACTGTGCCACTGGAGAACATCACACATCGTCCCTTTCAACCCGCTCACGGTTCAGATGCCGACACATACCCCAACACCGTTGCCCATAGATGGCGGTCAGTCAGCGTCTCTTGGCCCGAGCAGGAATGTGTGGTGGCTGCAGAAGGTGTGGGTACACCGCGATGTTGCCAGTGTAAGGACTGGTGCAGTGCCACGCAGGCATGTGGCAGGTGCTGCTTTCGTGGGGAGCACCGCTAGACATACACCTGCCGTACAGGGTGCAGCAGCTGGTATAACCAGGCGCATGTTCCAGACTGTAATGGCGGCGCGAGGCGCGTGCCGAGCGGCAGAACCAGGAAGGGCAGAGGCTGCAGAGGTCCGCAATCCGTACCTTGAATGACAACATCCAGGCATTGGCGAATGCACAACAGCATCTTGCCGATGTTCTGGATAGGAGATTGGGTGACATGGCTGGTATCCTCGACCGAGGCATGGCCATCCTTGTGCGTCGCCAGTCCGTGCAGGAACACCAGGTAGGGGTGAGGCATAGGGCGCGTGGGCGTGTGCCAGCAACACCACCTGCTGCAGGTCAGCGTGTGCGTGCCACCTCCCATGCCCACCCAGACAGTGCTGGTAGCAGCAGCAGTGCAGCTGCTACTACACCATCCACACCAGGACAGAGCAGGCCCGCGTGGGCGTGGCCCTGGGCGGCCCGTCGTGGGCGCGTTTCCAGCGGACATGTGACATCGGAGAGTGGACAGTCCGTACCTCCACCCGGTCGTGCCCGTGCGACCCCAGGCAGGCGGGTCCGCGTCGCCGCCGGCAGACACAGTGAGCCGTAACATCTGCACTGTACAGTCAGGGTCTGCCAAGCATACACCGTGTAGGCATCACAGATGACTGAACTGTGTACACACACACCCACACACAGCAGACACAACTGTAGGGCTCCACCACACCCACATGCAATCTACATAGTCATGCCCACTCAATGCACAGGCCCGTACACACACACATGATGTCATCCATTGGTACAGCCCATGCCTGTGGCACACATATCACCCTGTGCATATGATGAAGTCTCTGCCGCATAACTGTGAGCTACACCATCACTGCGGTTAAGCTAACATATTCTGATGCACAGGGTGGACACGATAGTGAGAGGTGTATGTGATACCTGTGTCCGCATAGTACGTGATGTGTATGTTGTGGTGTGTGTGTATGGCTGGCGACAGGTGTGTATGTGATGTGGGTTGTGCACGGACATCATGCAGCAGACATACCATGCAGGACAGGTGCAGCATTCATTGATATGTGTACACAGTATGTGTGGTGGTTACATGTGTAGCACCATGTCGGTGCAGTTAACCCGTATGATACTGATGGTGTACTTGCGTGCCTACTGGGCGCACTCTAATTAGCTCCCCGCGTGTAGTCGTGGGGTACCCACAGGCATCTGTGGCAACATCAGAATCGCACAGTTACCGCATCCGGCATGGACCCTACATAGGTACATAGGCACATGAGCGTAACAGGATATGTGCCCTCGACATGTGTGGACCTAGCATGACTGTGTGTGGCGTCTAACACCCCTCAGGATGGGGATGCCATATCCATCAGTCCCCAGTCCCTGGTCTAGCAGTGACACACAGATGTTGCCTGGCGCATAACTATCGTCACACATCCACCCGTCATTAGCAGTCCTGGGCGAAGGCAGTCAGGGCCTTTCCTTCACATGGCCTGGCACTCCTCCCCGTGTTGTAGGGGGTGTCTGGCCGTTAACCCTGTTCCCCCAGCACGTCCCACTCATCTTTGTGTTGAGGTGTTTGACAGTCGCTTCTGTGCCCGTGTTTGCATGGAGCCTGGGAGGTGGAATGTGCCCATGTCACCCAGGTCAGACATGGCCGTGTATGTCAGGCACAGATCACCACGGAGCAGATGTGCTGTGAAGATCTACAGCCGGTGTCCCCTTGGCCGTGCAGCTTGTGACACATGTCCTAGCACCGTCATCCCCGTCTTGTGGAGCGTTTGCGGTCCTTCCGAGTGCTGCAGGCGTCAGGTTAGCTACAGGCCACATGTGCCATTATGCGCAGTCATTGCTCTGGTGTGTGATGTGTACAGGGGTACAATGAACACCCTGATGTGGTTGCGATTCCATCCAGACCAGGAGGCCACAATGGAATGTCTTCACACCCACATTGCCATTGTGTGTGTTGACAGAGGTTGCCGACAGGTGTGGTAGCCATTTCCCTGAACATGTCCACCATCTTTAATGGCGTACCACCTACATGTGACATTGGGACGAACATGTCCTTCACACTGGGTAGGGCTGCACCTTCTCTGGCATTTAGTAGCAGGCCATGGCTCTGGCACCAGGCATCCATGTCTATGGCGCCCTAGGTGGATGTCCGTGTAACATGGGGTGTTGGGTATGTTGGCGGTCGCGTAGTCATCTGCATACCTTGTCTGCTACAATCCCCTATGATTGCATGCACATTGGAAGGTCGGATGCCATATGGCAGGGGCCCAGGAGTGAGCCCTGTGGGCCTCCACTGGGTCCAGATATGAGTGTGACAAGGCACCTTGAGCACCAACCCTGTGTGGTGTGACCTCCAACCTGTCTGAGAAGCATCGGGTGACATATGTCCCCACATGTATGCTGGCGAGCCTTTCCATGGGTCCCATGTGTAGTGTGCTCTGAGCAGCTCCCACCAGGTCATGGTACTGTGTGCAAACCCACGTATCCCCATCAATGGCCTTGGTGACCACTCCAGACTGGGCGAGCAGGTTAGGGAGGCAGGATCCGCCCTTGACTATGTAGTTGTGGGTATGTTCGGTATTGGCTGTACACGCTATCTGTAACCATGGCCACCTGTATGGACCTCCCACAGCTTTGCAGACAGCGCTTGTCAAGCGTATAGGGTGTGGCTGTTGACAGTCCATAAGAGCACTACCCTGGCATAGTGGTACGACAGCTGCCATATGGCATCCATTGGGGACATAGACCATAGTAAGGCTAACATGACACAGTGGCGCATGTGTGGGCGAGGGCCTCAATGAGGATGGGTAGCACACAGCCAGGGACACCATCGGTGCCCATTGCTGGCGTGTCAACCGCCATAGAGATATGGGATCAGAACAGGGCATATGAGATGTTTGGGAGGATACACTCTGGTGGGATGGATATGTTCCCTCTTGGGGGATGTATGCATGGAACATGTCCTCTGGTTTGCAGACAATGTCTGTGGGTGCAGTGACTGTTGTACCATTCTGGACCATTTCCAGCCAAGTCTGTGTGCCCCAACCATGTCCTTACCACAGTTAGGGAAGGCCCTATGGTTGTCTCATGTGCCCTCTGCAGTACCACTCCCTGGCGGCCGTGGATGATGGTATGTGGGGCCGTATGGTGGCGCCGGTATGAATGGGTGATGGTTTCCCTGGTACTGTCATTGCTCTGCCATGTATTAGCTCAACTGTTGATGTACAGGTAGTCAGTGGCTGCGGTCCACCACACCATGTGCCTACCTGTGGTGGACAAGGTCCTGATGTCATCATTTTTGCCTGTTGCAGACATGCATGTGGAGTGGTCGGGGAAGGCATTCGTTAGGCGTTTGCGGTCTGGCCTGTGTTCAACACTGGCATGGAGGACTTGTAGGGTACCACACGGTCGTATGATGTGTGTGGTTTTCTGTGGAGAGGTCATCACTGAGGTCCCCATGCTGGTGTTGGTTACAGGGTGTGGATGACCAGTGGATCCACTATACGGTCTTGCATCACCATTGAGGGCTGTACATCCTGTGTGGGGCATATCCTCACCATGTGTGATGGGCAGAACTGTCAGACATCCCCCCCTAGTATGTATGGTGCATGGCTGTTTAACAGTGGCCAGGTGTGTGAACACCTGGGACTGCTGGCGTAGTGTGTTGTGCCATGGGTAATGTTCCCAGGCTATGTATGGGTGGTTCATGTCACCCAATACGGTGCTGTTGTGAGAGCATGCCCACTCACCAGTGTCCTCCGGACATCTGTGAAGGTATCCTGTGTTTGGGAGGGTTGTCTGTAGCATGCAACAAGCGGTAGGCCAGTCCTACACATGGTTAATTGCACCTAGATATTCCCGCAGCAGCGGCCACGTCTGTGGCATGGCGGGTTGCTGTTGTGTGGCTGGACACACAGGGCGGTCCGCATTCCGCCACCCATGCCGTCGCACCATGTGTATGCATGTCTGCTCTGTGCCGACTCTAAGTGTCTGAGCATGCCCAGTAGGCAGCTGTGTAGATAGACACACAGCACAGTGCACACCGCCCGTCTGCAGTTATACCCGGGTGCATGCCTGTATCCCCTACATAGCGGCCACGTCTGTGGCATGGCCAGCTTTCTGTTGTGTGGCTGGACACACACGTCGGTCCACATTACGCCACCCATGCCGTCGCACCATGTGCATGCATGTCTGCTCTGTGCGAGTCTAAGTGTCTGAGCATGCCCAGTAGGCAGTGATGTACTGATCAGTAGTTACTTGTTATTCCGACTGCAGCACTAGCGTGTTGGTGTGCGGCGACATGGGATGGTAACAGACTGCGTGACTGCGCACTCTGTCCTAACTCCCGATCGGGCGCATTGCCTCTGCAAATGATACCACTCACGTAGGGGTATGCCTCCTGACAGCGCTCTGCTCAGTAAACTTCGGTGGCGTTCTGTAAATGCTTCATACTGTAGTGTGTTCATGTAGATAGGCGTCGGTTCGTCCCCCGTCCCATCCGTGTGTGTGTGTGTGTGTGTGTGTGTGTGTGTGTGTGTGTGTGTGTGTGTGTGTGTTTCCAGCTGCCTCTGCGACTGATCATGCTTTTAGACGCTCCACAACACATGCCTTGGCTATTGCCAACTATTGTCTTGCGGGTGACGTCAGCAGCCTACAAGTATGCGTGTGACAGCGCTCTGTTCAGTAAAGTCGGTAGCGCGTTCTGTAAATGCTTCATACTGTAGTGTGTTCATGTAGATAGGCGTAGGTTCGTCCCCCGTCCCTTCCGTGTGTGTGTGTCTCTGTGTGTGTGTGTGTGTGTGTTTCCAGCTGCCTCTGCGACTGATTATGCTTTTAGACGCTCCGCAACACATGCCTTGGCTATTGCCAACTATTGTCTTCTTGGTGGCGTCAGCAGCCTACAAGTATCGTGTGACAGCGCTCTGTTCAGTAAAGTCGGTAGCGTTCTGTAAATGCTTCATACTGTAGTGTGTTCATGTAGATAGGCGTAGGTTCGTCCCCGTCCCTTCCGTGTGTGTGTGTCTCTGTGTGTGTGTGTGTGTTTCCAGCTGCCTCTGCGACTGATTATGCTTTTAGGCGCTCCGCAACACATGCCTTGGCTATTGCCAACTATTGTCTTCTTGGTGGCGTCAGCAGCCTACAAGTATCGTGTGACAGCGCTCTGTTCAGTAAAGTCGGTAGCGTTCTGTAAATGCTTCATACTGTAGTGTGTTCATGTAGATAGGCGTAGGTTCGTCCCCGTCCCTTCCGTGTGTGTGTGTCTGTGTGTGTGTGTGTTTCCAGCTGCCTCTGCGACTGATTATGCTTTTAGGCGGCTCCGCAACACATGCCTTGGCTATTGCCAACTATTGTCTTCGGGTGGCGTCAGCAGCCTACAAGTATCGTGTGACAGCGCTCTGTTCAGTAAAGTCGGTAGCGCGTTCTGTAAATGCTTCATACTGTAGTGTGTTCATGTAGATAGGCGTAGGTTCGTCCCCCATCCCTTCCGTGTGTGTGTGTCTCTGTGTGTGTGTGTTTCCAGCTGCCTCTGCGACTGATTATGCTTTTAGACGCTCCGCAACACATGCCTTGGCTATTGCCAACTATTGTCTTCTTGGTGGCGTCAGCAGCCTACAAGTATCGTGTGACAGCGCTCTGTTCAGTAAAGTCGGTAGCGTTCTGTAAATGCTTCTTACTGTAGTGTGTTCATGTAGATAGGCGTAGGTTCGTCCCCAGTCCCTTCCGTTTATGTGTGTCTGTGTGTGTGTGTGTTTCCAGCTGCCTCTGCGACTGATTATGCTTTTAGGCGGCTCCGCAACACATGCCTTGGCTATTGCCAACTATTGTCTTCGGGTGGCGTCAGCAGCCTACAAGTATGCGTGTGACAGCGCTCTGTTCAGTAAAGTCGGTGGCAGCGTTCTGTAAATGCTTCATACTGTAGTGTGTTCATGTAGATAGGCGTAGGTTCGTCCCCGTCCCTTCCGTGTGTGTGTGTCTCTGTGTGTGTGTGTTTCCAGCTGCCTCTGCGACTGATTATGCTTTTAGGCGCTCCGCAACACATGCCTTGGCTATTGCCAACTATTGTCTTCTTGGTGGCGTCACCAGCCTACAAGTATGCCTCTGACAGCGCTCACGTCAGTTAACTTCGGTAGCAGCGTTCTGTGAATGCTTCATACTGTACTGAGTTCATGTAAATAGGCGTAGGTTCATCTCCGTCCCTTCCGTGTGTGTGTGTGTTTCCGTTGCTTTCATAAATACAACTGAATAAGCAAATCCTTTAAGTGTTCACAATCAACAGTGTGATATTTAAAATCATGTTAAGACTCACATTGTTGATTGTGAACATTCTAGGCTATAGCTGTTATTCTGCACCGTTGTGGAAACAAGCGTTGCATGTTGTAATGAACTGTTTAAATGTTCACGAAGACTTGTGTTGTGTCGAACTACGGGGACTATTCTTGCTGCAGGTTGCTGGTTTGTTTGTGTTTCATAGTACAATATCATGTAATCGTGTGTTCATAGTATGCTTTCTGTGATGTTGACATGTGTGTGTTTCGTTAGCAATGCGTCCCTGCTTTCTATGCTGTGGCTAAATCTCCATTGCTCGCATAGACAGTGACAACTGGAAGTGTAAGGGTGGACATTTAAAGCCTGGATACTTCCATGTTATGTGTAAGTCTCCGCGGGGCCAGCGGGTGATAAGCGCATACATGTCTATGAAGTACCTTTGGATACCATATGCACGACCTGTCGTGGGCGAAGTGTTTAAGTTGACTGTTCCATCTACCTATGTGTGACATGGTTTGTGGCCATAGGGTGCCAGCAAGTCTTCCCTGTTCATTGGGTGTTTGCCATGGTCTATTGACATCACTCCTATTAATTCACGAAGGATGTCTTTCATTGTTGGCAGCGCCATAGTTTGACAACATTATGTCATTCCCAGCAGGCGTGGAGATTGTGCCATTGGTATGTTTACACAGGTGACCCATCTGTTCCACTGTATGGGCGTGTGATCCCCATAGATGTGCTGGCAGATTGAGTGCTGTATGCGCGGTATCTGCCCATCGGTCTGGCTTTGAATGGGGAGTGTCTACTGTAGACCCTATCTGTATTCCCTGGGTTATGCCTTGCAACAGCTGTGGGATTCCCCCAGGTTTGCAGCTATGGGTGCCATCTTGGCGTGCGTTTGTCCATCCATGGGAACTGCCTACTGGACACTAGTATCGGGCTGTCAACATTTCACAGCTGCATTCTCCATTTCCGATTGGATGATCGGTATTAGTATTGCGAATGCGCATATGCCATGGCCACGTCCGCTGCAGGCGGGACAGCGAATCATCTGCCAATCCACACCGACACCCATTTTTGCATACCCACGATCCCATGTCTGCAACCCTCGACAGTACCCTTGCACACCCTTCATGTGTGCGGAAATGGGATAATGAGCGTGCGTGTATGGGCGCAGCAGCCTGGGGAGTCCTATTCATATGTCCTGCATTTCATGGGCGGCTGTCATCACCCTTGAAGGCGCTTGTGGTGCATATATCTACCTGTGCGTAGTCACGGCTGTCACCTCTTCGGTTCACACTATGTTGCCCACACTTACTTAAGGAGTAATTTTTGGGTCCTGCAATGGACACCGATGTGCATATGTAAAGTTTAGAACATGTTGGACTGTGTCCATTCGGCCAGTGGGTTTGACTGCGCCGTATGTTCCCCAGTCCGGATGTCTGTCCGCCTACCCATATTATGTAGTGCTACGGAACCCGTGTCCTTCCACAATTTACCCATATGGTGTTACTGTAGTACTGCAGGTTGGCAACTGCTTTAGATAATCCTCAGAGGTACCATTGTGAACTATCCGCCACTGTATTGTCATTATAACACAGCGGTACATGTAGAACCTATTTATTCATGACAGTATGTTGTTTATGTGTGGAGCGCCATATTTTAGCGATAGTATGACCTTCCTAGTTGGCGTTGTTGGTGTGCCATTAATATGTGTTCCACAGGTCGCGCGTATGTTCCGCAGAGTGGAGGCGGGTGATCCCCACATACTTGATAGCACCTTGGCTGCTGTATGCGCTGGGATTACGCGGCAGGATGGATGTCTACGGGGTGTATCTACTGTTGTTTCCATCTGTATGTCCTGTGTCATGCCTTACTACGGCTGTGTGATTCCACCAGGTTTGCTATTATGGGTGCCATCTTGTCCGTGCGTTTGTCCATCCTTGGGAAATGCCTACTGGACACTGATGTAGGGCTGAACACATTTCACACCTGCCTTTAGCATTACCCAATGGATGCTTTGCATCCTTACTGAGGACTAAGGCCGTCCTGTACCCGCAGCCCTCCCGCGAGGCGGGACAGCGGATTATCTGCCAAACAACACGAGCCCCATTTTGCATACCCAGGATACCATGGCTGCAACCCCCGCAGTGCGCATGACACATCCTTCATGTGTGCGGAACTGGGATATGGGCGCACATGTATGGACCACGGCAGTCTGGGGACCTCTGTTCATATGTCCTGCATGTCATGGGCAGGTATCATCAACCTTAAACACGCTGGTGGTGCATATGTCTAGCTGTGCCGTAGTCACGGTTAGTACTCTGATTGGCTGATCCCAGTGGATAGCGAACAAGCGCCGTAATTTTGGAGTCCTACAATGGACACCGATGTGCATTTGTAAAGTGTAGAGCGTGTTGGACTGTCACCATCTGGCCAGTGGTATTGACTGCCGCTGTATGTTCCCCAATCGTGGATGTCTGCTTGACTACCCATCGTTTGTATGACATGGCCTATCTATATCCACGTGCCAGTATCGCGGAAATACAGCAAACCTTGCGTCCTGCCCATCTTCATAAGCGACATTATGGAACATATATCGGCAAAAACAGACACTGTCAAATCGATAGACTCCACAGTGAAAGGATACTGAGCTCTTTCACCTACTAACATGGGGCATCGTCGAGATGCGGAATGCATGACATAGCCGTCCCTTATACACTTCCTTCAGAGTCGGTTTAAAGCGAAATAATCAATAAACCTGCTCATAGTTAGGTGGACAGTGCTCCAAGTCTTGATTATATCGTGACATATACATATCAGTGTTGCATGCCTTACTTCATGGAAACAATAATACGGCAACAATGTGTTAATATATATACAATATTGGTAAATACAATCAGTATCCTGACACATAGTTGATAATTGTTGTGAGTGCACCTTAGAATGTAGTGTGTTGATCAGGATATTGTATATCAATGTGTATAATAGTAGCATTACGATAACAAAGCATGGAATCAATAAGTACTATTTAAGCATATATTTTACAATTATGAATGTAAATGTGTGGAGGAGACATCCGTAACCTTCCCTGGTTCCACTGGATCACACGCGCACGCACACTTTCGCATGTCGGATTGTGGGTTCTGGCGCGCACATGCATATCCGTAGTCCGTTTATATATGTTTACAGTGTCTGTGTGGTTACGTGTTTTGCGTTACTTGTGACTATTCGGTAACATATGTCTGATCCGGTTGGCGGCGTGTGCAGAAAGCACTTACAGCTTTATATATGTAACAGTCTTTGCAGCATGGGCGCTTTGCGTACCGTGCACATCTATATGTTCTATAGTTAAGTAATTCAAGCGTGACTGCATTCCGTTTGCGGTTACTGTGACCAGTACCGTTAGCTGTTCGTTGTCATTAATATGCATACCCATGGTACCTATGTACATTTACATATCCCCGCACACACGCGTCACAGGCATCCATTCTCCTGCTGGGAAAGGTGCGGTACTGCATGTTGAACATTCCTAATTCCCCTCGCTCATGGCCCAGGATGCATATGTCGTCACCGCAGGGCTGTTCAGATGACAGCTGCTTATATCCCATACGCATACAGGCCTTCGGTTGTCAGGGTGTTGCTGTGGTGCTTTGGGTTTGGTCTTGTCCGCCCACTATGCGGGACTGCCCTGACCCTGTACGAATGTTAGATGAGTCACATGGGCGCGTTTTGTCCGTGTCCATGGTACCATGTCACGCCCCCAATTATTAACGTGTGCATCGATTGGCGGTGTACCCGTTGTAGATCTTGTTATACTAATTGCACACGGTCTGGTCGAACTGACCAATTTCCATTACTAACCCTCCGTATGTATGGCCTGTGTCGCAATATTACAAGGGTTTACCATTGCGTGGCGACTTTCACTGAGCCACAGACATGTCCGTTGCTTGGTTTGGGCGGTTCGCTGTGCTACACACATTTAACATGGCGGAACAGGTTGAACATCTCAGCCACCACGACATCGGGGTCTCCGTCGCTGTCTTTTATTGAATGTCTATGTGGAGTTTGCCTCACAAAGCGAGACAATGTCGACATTGTTAGCGGACATCTCGCGCGAATGCGTCCGCACCGCCCGGGTGGCGTATGTCTGCCTTTGGCGGCGAACAGGCATTATGCTGTGCCATTATGTCTGGGGATATATGGTTTCCTGACATAGAGGAAATGCAATACTAGCAATGACCCTAGCAATGACCAGCGTCTGGGTGTGGGTACTGCTGTATTACCCACGGGAAGAGTGGCCTTAGGTTAAGTGGTGACCTAGGCAGAAGTTGCCACCGATACATCACCGCTACCCCCTCCTGGTCTACCTACACCAAATAGAGTCTGGAAAGGTGCCCGGTAGAGCAACACCCTAGGCGGCTACCTACTTGGCCTATGCCTAAGGCCGGCTATGTGTGTGGTCCCTTGGGCATCGGACTCGAGGCGATGCCACGTCTGCCGTGGGTATGTCCAGCATTACCCACATCCAGCCCCAAGGCAGTCAACACAGCATCCATGGGTCCAGATGGTGTCCCAGCTGTGTACTCCAGGAACTCTATGGGGAATTAAACCCACACTTAGGACAGCTGTTTAATCTTAGCCTCACCTCAGGATCGTGCCTGAGTAGTAGCACAGGGCGACTGTAGTCACACTCCACATAGATGGTGCCTCCACTGACCCTGGTTATTACCATACCATTAGTTTGACAAGCCTTATCTGCAAAGCCATGGAGATGGATCATAATGGAACACATAGATAAAGACATAGGGGACTTGCATACTTTGGATACAACCCAGTTTAGCTTGGTCAGAGTCAGATCATGCCCTTTACACGTGTTTCACTTTGTAGAATCAGTCACCAAGGCCATTGCTGAGGGTAAAGCAGTCCATACAGCCTACCTCAACCCGGCAGAGGCCTTCGACACAATACCCCCTCGGGTATAATTGATAAACCCGTCATCTTGAATGTAAATCCATACAGCGCCATATGGGTTGCAAACTGGCTAAGTCACAGAACACACATGGCCATAGTTGCTGGCGCCATGTCATACTCACAGCCAGTCACAGGTGGTGTCCCATGGGGCTCAGTCCTGGGTCCACTATTTCCAGCATCTCGTTTCCAATGTACCGCATACACAGGGGTTATGGGTGACAATGTTTGCAGATGACTGCAAACCGGGTGCCAAAGTCAGACACACATCTGACACAGATATCCTTCAGGAGTGCCTCACAGATGTGGATAAGTGGTACCAGAGACATGTCCTACAGCTAAATGCCAGGAAATGCATAGGCATACCCTTCGGGAAGAACAAGGTTACCCGAGCTACCATATAGGTGGCAATCCACTGAGCACAGAGGGGTTACCAGTGATCTGGGGACACGTGTTGTTGTTAACCGTTCGTTAGACACACATGTTGCTAACATAGTTAGGTAGACCTTCCACATTGCCCACATCATCATGAAGGGATTCACATCTAGATCAGGGAGGTCATTGTCCCCTTGTACTCATCACTCATTAGACCTATGATTGGGTACAATGCCCGTTCAGAATGTATCTGACCCAACACCTGCAGCAGCTGGAAAGGCACCAACAGTTCATCGACAAACAGATGCAGGGTCTCAGGTATATGTGTTATACTGACCGACTGAAAGAATTCCAGCTGTATACAGTTGCATACCACTTGCCCAGAGGTGACCCGTGCCTGGCATACAAGGCTATGTCGAACCCAGATCTGATGACTATGCATCCGTAAATAAGTTAGATCCCTCAGAACCACAAGGGCAGCTGGCGTACACCTTGACACTGTCATTAATCGAACGTGTTGTTGGGACAGATTCATCACCCAGACACTCACTATGCTGTGGAACAACATCCCAGTACATGTGAGGGCAAGCACCTCGCTGGCCTTGTGTTAGTATTTAGACATGGATGTCTGAATTGATTTATTTAAGTAACCTTCTAAATGAATATTTACATTAGCACATTGTGAATCTTTACATTTCGTTGGTCTATTTTACATTAGTCATAATCATACGGTTTATGTGTATATATTATGGTTCATTTATATTACTAGGTGTCTGCAGTTCTGTTAATATATTGGCACAATCCGTAGGACATATATATGTATCTTACACAGTCAGACATTTGGAAAACATTTTATGTTGGTTCATCTTTCATATATGTACATATATTTCTATTTTCCGATGAAGACTGTACCTTTGAAGCAATGTCTGATGTCCTCACTGTGTGGGATCTGTAACCCAAGTAAGGTTTGTTTGCTTGTCTGCCTTTAAGGCATGTAATTAGTACCTAGCACATCTAATGTACTGACCAATTAATGCTTTTAAATGTAGTAGGTTGGACTGCATTGTATGTATTCTGAATAAGTCTGCTTATGAAGCAGGCGAAGTGGGCTCAATAGACTATGGTGACTGCCTTTAATTCTTGGTGTGCTCTGAGTGGTCACTGGCGGTCCCTACAGTACCTCGTCTTTGCTTTGGACTTCATCGGCTGGTTGTCTGTGTTTGTTGTATGGGGAATGTCAACTGTAGTCCCTATGTGTATTACTTGTGTAATGCCTTACTACGGCAGTGTAATTCCACGGGTTTGCAGTTATGGGTGCCATCTTAGTCATCGCTTGTCCATCCATGTGAATTGCCTACTGTACACTGGTATAGGGCTGTACACATTTCACACCTGCATTTTGCATTCTCCGGAGTATGGTTTGCATTATTAGCGGAGAGTGGCGCATGTGCTACGCACACGTCCCTCCCACGGGGCGGGACAAAGGATTGCCTGCGAAACAACACGAGGCCAGATTCTACATACCCAGACTCCCTTGACTGCAACAGTGGACAGTACCCATTACACATCCTTCATGTGTGCGGGACTGTGATGTGGTCGCAGCTGAATGGACCCGATACCCTGGGTATTTCTGTGCATGTGTGCTGCATTTCATGGACAGCTATCATCAACATTGAACACGCTTGCGTGCATATGTGTACCTGTGTCGTGGTGACGACAATGAGATCACGTGAGTAATGCAGGAAGCTAGCAGGCATTCTCTGAACAGAATTTTTGGGTCCTACAATGGACACCGATGTGCATATGTCAAGTTAGATGTTGCTGGACTGTGTCCACCTGCCCAGTGCTTTTCACTGCTGGTGTATGTTCCCCAATCGCGGATGTCTGTTTGACTACCCATTCCACATGGTGCTACATAACCAGGTGATTTAGTACTGTGAACAAATGACATACATCCAAAGATGCTGGTTAGCAACTGCTTCATATAAACCTCAGACATCCCAATGGGACATATCCGTCACTGTATTTCCAATATAACACCACCGGAACATGTTGATTACCTATGTATTCATTTAACCATGTTGTCTTCGTAGGTGGGAATGCCATAGTTTACATATCCTACGTGTCGTTGTGTGTGTGCCATTAGTATGTGTTCCACAGGTCGCACATCTGTTCCGCTGTGCGGTGGCGGGTGCTCCTCATTCTGTTGCTGGCAGATTGAGTGCTGTATGCGCCCGGTGTTGGCACGATGGTCCGGCTTTGTATGTGGAATGTCAACTGTAGTCCCTATGTGTATTTCCTGTGTTATGCCTTACCGCGGCTATGTCATTTACCCGGGTTTGCAGTTGTGGGTGCCATCCTGGCCATACGGGTGTCCATCCATGACAATTGCCTACTGGACACTAGTATAGGGCTGTACACATTCCACACCTACATTTAGCATTCTCCGGTGTATGGTTTGCATTATTAGCGGAGAGTAAGGCAGGTGCTACGCACACATCCCTCCCAGGCGGGAGAAAGGATTGCCTGCGAAACAACACCGAGCACAGAGTCTACATACCCAGAATCCCTTGACTGCAACAATTGACAGTACCCATTACACATCCGTCATGTGTGCGGGACTGTGATGTGGGCGCAGTTCTATGGACCGGTACCCTGGGTATTTCTGTGCATCTGTGCTGCATTACATGGACAGCTATCAGCAACATTAAACACGCTTGCGGTGCATATGTGTACCTGTGACTACAATGAGTTCAGTTAGTTGATTAAATAAAGCGGCATTCCTGTCTTTAGACAAATTTTTGGGTCCTACAATGGACACCACTGTGCATATGTAAAGTGTAGAGCTTGTCGGACTGTGTCCTTGTGAGCACTGGGTTTCACTGATACTGTGTGTTCAGGAATCGCGGATGTCTGTTTGACCACCCATTCCACATGGTGCTACATAACCAGGTGATTTAGTACTGTGGACAAATGACATACATCCAAAGATGCTGGTTAGCAACTGCTCCATATAAACCGCATGAGGCGTCCCAATGGGACATATCCGTCACTGTATTTCCAATATAACACCACGGAACATGTTGATTACCTATGTATTCATTTAACCATGTTGTCTTCATAGGTGGGAATGCCATAGTTTACATATCCTACTTGGCGTTGTGTGTGTGCCATTAGTATGTGTTCCACAGGTCGCACATCTGTTCCGCTGTGCGGTGGCGGGTGCTCCTCAGTCTGTTGCTGGCAGATTGAGTGCTGTATGCGCCGGTGTTGGCACGACGGTCCGGCTTTGTATGTGGAATGTCAACTGTAGTCCCTATGTGTATTTCCTGTGTTATGCCTTACAGCGGCTATGTCATTTACCGGGTTTGCAGTTGTGGGTGCCATCCTGGCCATACGGTGTCCATCCATGACAATTGCCTACTGGACACTAGTATAGGGCTGTACACATTCCACACCTACATTTAGCATTCTCCGGAGTATGGTTTGCATTATTAGCGGAGAGTAAGGCAGGTGCTACGCACACATCCCTCCCAGGCGGGAGAAAGGATTGCCTGCGAAACAACACCGAGCACAGAGTCTACATACCCAGAATCCCTTGACTGCAACAATTGACAGTACCCATTACACATCCGTCATGTGTGCGGGACTGTGATGTGGGCGCAGTTCTATGGACCGGTACCCTGGGTATTTCTGTGCATCTGTGCTGCATTACATGGACAGCTATCAGCAACATTAAACACGCTTGCGGTGCATATGTGTACCTGTGTCGACAATGAGTTCAGTTAAGTGATGAAAGAAGGCGGCATTCCTGTCTTTAGACAAATTTTTGGGTCCTACAATGGACACCACTGTGCATATGTAAAGTTTAGAGCTTGTCGGACTGTGTCCTTGTGAGCAGTGGGTTTCACTGATACTGTGTGTTCAGCAATCGCGGATGTCTGTTGGACTACCCATTCCACATGGTGCTACATAACCAGGTGATCTAGTACTGTGGACAAATGACATACATCCAAAGATGCTGGTTAGCAACTGCTTCATATAAACCGCAGACATCCCAATGGGACATATCCGTCACTGTATTTCCAATATAACACCATCGGAACATGTTGATTACCTATGTATTCATTTAACCATGTTGTCTTCATAGGTGGGAATGCCATAGTTTACATATCCTACGTGGCGGTGTGTGTGTGCCATTAGTATGTGGTCCACAGGTCGCACATCTGTTCCGCTGTATGGTAGCGGGTGCTCCTCAGTCTGTTGCTGGCAGATTGAGTGGTGTATGCGCCGGTGTTGGCACAGCGGTCCGACTTTGTATGTGGAATGTCAACTGCAGTCCCTATGTGTATTTCCTGTGTTATGCCTTACAGCGGCTGTGTAATTTACCGGGTTTGCGGTTGTGGGTGGCATCTTGGGCATACGGTTGTCCATCCATGACAATTGCCTACTGGACACTAGTATAGGGCTGTACACATTTCACACCTGCATTTAGCATTCTCCAGTGGATGGTTTGCATCATTAGCGGATAGTATGGCAGGTGCTACACACACATCCCTCCCGAGGCGGGACAAAGGATTGGCTGCGAAGCAACACGGGCCAGAGTCTACATACCCAGAATCCCTTGACTGCAACAATCGACAGTACCCATTACACATCCTTCATGTGTGCAGGACTGTGATGTATGCGCAGTTCTATGGACCGGTACCCTGGGTATTTCTGTGCATCTGTGCTGCATTACATGGACAGCTATCATCAACATTAAACACGCTTGCAGTGCATATGTGTACCTGTGGCGACAATGGGTTCAGATGCGTATTGAAAGAAGGCGTGAATCTGGTGTGATGTCAATTTTTGGGTCCGACAATGGACACCACTGTGCATATTTAAAGTGTAGAGCTTGTCGGACTGTGTCCTTGTGAGCAGTGGGTTTCACTGATGCTGTGTGTTCAGCAATCGCGGATGTGTGCTTGACTACCCATACTGTGTTGTGCTACAGGAACCATGTCTTCCGACACCAGAAACCAATGCTATACATCCAATGTTGCAGGTTAACAACCACTTTCATACCATACCCAGAGGTCACGATTGGGAGGTATTGCCACTTTATTATCGGAACAACACCCCCAGACTGTGTACATCACGGGAACTTTAGGCCAGTCTTACGGGCCATTTCCAATTGTAATTAGCAGACACGTGTCAATACATGTATGATAAGACATATTGTCATGCAGAAGTTGATCTATGTTATTTGGACATTGGCTTCTGCTTTTGGCATCCGTTGCTGTGAGTGTTGCCAGTTACCATACACATTGCTTGCTCAGAGGCAGACTACACAATTCTGCGCACTACTGTGGTCTCCTTTAAGGACCCTGAGCCAGTGGTCGATGATGCGGCAGCCACTGCATCAATCACATTGCCATCTACCAGTACCTACAGGACTGCATGAGCCAGTCATTCACTTACCCAACTGTGGTTCACTGTACCAATGCCAAGCATCCAGTGTGGTGTACCCCAGCCATACACAGAATGTACAACACGAGGAGGTGGCTACTACAAGGTGGAGCAGACACCTTGTGAGGTATGACACCCTTGGTCATCATATGTGTAGACTTACACACTGTCATGAAATAGTCAGGGCACATTCCACAGATATACCTACATGGACCTGGCTAACAATCATACCACCTTCAGTTGCTATGCTTTCGACACCTGGGAGCTCACTCCCACATATGCTCTGACTGGGTTCACATAGAGGTGGGGTTTACTCAACATACACACATTGCCAACATACAGGCTGACAAGTCCAGTGAGGACATCTCCACACCCTCCCCACACATGAGGAGATGTGTGTACCAGTGGTTTGTGGTCACCAAATGTTCTGTGACACACAGGTGGGACATGCTCTCTCCAGGGTAGTGGACATAGCATCCATGAGACCAGCTGGTGACCCGCTGTGTACTCCACTATCTCAGTTATGAATTGGACCCACAGTTAGGACAGCTATTTCTTTGTAGCCTCACCTCAGGTAGGGTACCCAGGTTGTGTCACATGGCAGCTGTAGTCCCACGTCACAAGGCCAATACCTCCACTGAGGCTGGTTATTACTGTCCCATTACCCTGAGGAGACCTATCTGCAAAGACATGGGGAGGGATCATACTGTGGCTCGTACATGACTGCATAGGGGACATACATACTTTGCCTCACACACGGTTTGTCTTGTTCAGGAGTGGTTCATGCCTTTAAAGCATGGTTGACATTTTCGGGACAGTCGCCGAGGCCACTGATGGGGGTGTTGCAGTCCATACAGCCTACCTCGACCTGGCAAAGCCCTTCATCACATTACCCTCCTCAGGTATCGTTGATAAACCCATTGGCTGGGATGTGAACACGCACATCACAGAATGTGTTGTAAACTGTCTATGTGACACAACCCACACGGTCATAGTTGCTGGCAGCATATCAGACCTACTGCCTGTCACAAGTGGTGTCCCATGGGGCCCTTCCATGTCTGCACTCCTGTCATACACCTACATTTTCACGGTACAGGCACACACAGGGGTGCTATGGGCAACAGTGTTTGTAGATGACTGCAAAACAGGTGCCATAGTGGGACAGACATCTGACACAGATATCCTTGAAGGGGCCTCCCAGGTATGCATATCTGCTGTCAGGGACATGTCCCACAGCTAAATGCAACGTCATGCAACATCATACCTGTGGAGAACTACTAGGTCACCCCTGTCCAGCATATAGGTGGCTGTCCACTCAGCACAGGGGTGATTACCAGGAATCAGGGGACAGTGTTTGGCGGTCACCATTCATTCCACACCTGCGTTGCTATCGTGGTTGTGTGGGTCTTCTACATTGCCCACCTGTTGGTGCAGGGATTCACATCTACATCAGGCTAGGTCATTGTCTCCTTGTACCCATTCGTGTTACACCTATGATCTACTACATTGCCCCATTCAGACTGTATCTGACCATACACCTACAGCAGCTGGGAAGCCCACATAGGTTGATTGTTGTACAGATGCAGGATGACACCATTTTGTGTAATGCTGCCCCACATGTAGGACCCTGCCACATCCGTCACATACCTGCTGTTTAGTGTTGACCTGTGCCTGACATACGAGGCCATGTCAACCCATATGTCATGTGTATGCTTCACCTACTGTATCCGCATCCCTCAGAATCACTAGGGCAGGTGACATTTACCTTGTCACGGTCATTAATGGGATGTGTTTGGGTGACACATATATCACCCAGACACTCATTATGCTGTGGATCTACATCACAGTACATGTGAGACAGACATCCTTCCTAGCCTTGTTCGCAGCTATGTTGTCCATTGGATGGAGAATTGCAGGTATAGGCCAGGGATTACATCATTATCAGTGCTTGACGGAGATACAGCAATATCATGGGTATTTCATCTGAAGCACAGAAGGTTGGCAAAGTCATCCTAACTATGGTGTAGTATTATGGCTGGGCCTGGGACGATGGCCTACCCTGTACCTATGGGCGTGTGAACCTATATTCATAGTTTGTCACATGTACAATTGTCTATCCACTATACTCTTTAAGCCACTGTATATTTCTGTGGCACATGATTGTCCTCTGTATTACATGCAGGTATGCTGTGTGCGTTGCACATCGTCACAGTTGATGACAGTGTATCTGTGTCCCTAACACTGTGATACTGAGGACTACCACACATCCTTCACAGCATTACATGCATATGTCCATTCTATTCTTCTTTGGCCTATGGGGGTGTTAAGGCAAACATTACTCAAGTCCCTGTTTGTGCATGCTTCATGTTGGTGTTTGACCAGGCTCCGTTGCAGTCATGTGTTGGACAGTAGTGTGTCTGTGTGTTTGCCATGTGTTTTTATTGCGGTACATCTGTGGGAGGTGTAGTTGGCACATGTTCCTCTTTGCAGGGACACCCATCCTGGGGTTTGTGTCATGCATCTGCACTTGGCACGTGCCATATGTCCTGTACTATTCCCACAGTCGTGTATGCCTTCATGCACTACTACTGCGTGTTACTGGCTGTGTGTATGTGGTACACATGGACATTGTGATGTTTGGCTTGACCTATTCCCATGCTAGACCGTAAACATCTGTCAATTAAGTCTTTTAAATCAAACTGTAACACTCATTCGTATTTTCAAAATGACACTCATTAACACAGGAAGCTGGGATTAATAACATTTTACTACTGTGCAGCAGGAGGCAAAGGAGTATGCAGTAAAAGTTTAGACATTTGTTCAACTCTATACATGTTACATCTGTATGAGCATTCTGTATACTATCATCTTTTGCACACATTAATGATGTGGTCAGTCACAAGGCATTTACATTGCTAGAGTACAGAACATTGTATTCCTACAACAGTGCTCAGGTAATGCTTATTACATGTTTTCCCATGAGGATAGCCCAACCTTGCGAGCCACATATTCAGTTAGACTGTACTTTGGTAAATTCTGCTCTGTCACGGTTCCAACACTGTTCATATCCAGTCCTCACTCCGTGTCCTACTAGGTTCCTGTGTCTCTCTGCTGAGCAGCTGTACTCTGTGTTACAGCTCACAAGCCTATCCTCCTCAGTGGAAGGATGACAGATATACCTGTACATACATGTATTATTCTGTAACCGAGCAGATGAGTAATGCTGACTGACATACACCTGCTGCACTGGTTACTGCTAGGGTTAGGGTTCAATCACACTGCAGCTACACTACAAGCAATTACATGCATGAGAAGCTGTACTGCTATATTGTCAGGTAGAATAATATGCATTATACACTATTTGCTTCTAAAGTTGCACGTCATATCTATGTTTAAATATGTATTTTGCTAACATTCTCCCTCCTTTGATTGCTTCTACTCTATCCAGAAACATATACAACATTATTTCATTCCCTAGCGTCTTCCTCTGTGGAGCGTTTAACTAGGCAAGTAATTTGATGTACATTGCAAGTAGGATTGCATTTTCTATTGACAAATACCACTACAGGTCTTGATACATAGTCTCGGGTACAGGTATGTCGCCAGAGTCCTGACTAATACTTACATGCACAGTATCCGCACTAGACACATGCTCCCAATATGAGCAGAACAACACAAATGGCAATCATGATATTCAGTATGACTGACCCCATCCACCCAATGGTTTGTGGAAATGGTTCGGCAGTGGGTTTGGGCCTGGTTCCGCCATGGATGACACCTGCTATATTACCTGTAGGTGGGCGTTGCTTTTGGTCTCTTCATGTGGTAGTTGGACACAGCGATCTTCTTCAGTAAGCGCGCACGTACCAATTCTCAGCGCCGCGGTGCAGTCGTGCACTATTACATTTTGTGACACAACAGTTCTCATTGCATCCAGTTCATCAGTCACATGTTCAGGGCGGAAGTCACATTCATCCTTCCTCCGACAGGTTTTGATAACTTCCTCTGTTCCTGATTGATTTCACTACTCCAGAAGCTGGGGTGTTCCAGCCCAGCTTGTGGGGCTGTCACTCAAGTCCATATGAATCGATATTCCTTTATCTCTTGCAGAAGACTGACATGTCAGAACAGCTTCCATTTCACCCACTGGATTAGTAGGTTTCTCGACTGTGTTCCCAGTTCTTGAGCTATATGTGTTATAGTTAGTTTAGCACCCACAGGCAATTGTACAGTATGTCATGTGACTGGAGCCAGATAACCCAAATAACAACTGCGGACCAATTCCCAGGTAACCATTGATATGCTTATTTCCCACAAACAACATAACAATATTCTACTTTAATACTGATGCGGGTTACCTCTGCATGTAACAAATTCCTGTCTCTAACAGAGGACTGTTTATACAATTCAGGATGTTTCTGCACATCCTTCAACATTGTTCTCATGATGTTTCAATACAAATTAGGAATGGTGCTACAAGTAGTACTGTGATCTTTGGCTGTTATATGACATTAAGTAAGACACAGTTATGTTACAAATACTCCCACCAACTGAAACTGTATCATGTTTATGATAACATACAATTCCTTTTTGTGTAACAGGTAAGTACATTGCCACGTTGTCCTGTGATCTCACAGAACCTGTATCAAAGTGTAGATATTCACAAGTCTCAATCTATCCCCAAGGGGACAACATGCATCGGAAGTCCTCCATATGATGTAGGTATGGCAGTACAAACACAGCAATTTAATGTGTTCCTAGTCTCTATATGCACCGCATCATGCCTAGGTATCTGTTGAAGTGTGGAAGACACTCTGTGGCCAGTTCATCACGTATCAGTATTTGTATCCGTGTAGTTATATGCAGGTAAGGTCCCAGAAATTGTAGCGTAAACACAAACATGGTTAATAGGTGTATAATCATTAGGACAGCAAACATAAATGTCTTTGGGGTTGCTTTGTATTGTTATACAGTCTTGGCGGGTGATTCGGGCTCTTTGGTATATCAGCTACAAGATGTCAATCAGACTTGGTATCCTTTACCAGTTTGAGAAATGTGAGGTGGACCCAGGGCGACCTCTCTGCAAACTACACTGCGGTGGCGTTGCCAACAGTACCGGTACAGACATTCGCAATGTCCACTTGGCAATAATGTTCTTTGGATAACAGTGACATACACACAGGATACTGGTGTCAGCTATGCTTCCGTCTTCGTTTGCTCTTATCTGTAACAGACTTTAACTGAAGAACAGTGTTACTAGTTAACAATCCTCTCATGTCACCTACTACTGAGTCATCGACCTCCGGCTCTGCAGGCATGACAGCTTTCCACTCTGGCACATGATATGCCATTCCACATACTACTTGAAGTGGGTGCAGCACTTTACATTTGGAACTGTTGTCATGCTCAGCAATGCTAGAGGTAGACAGCTCATGTAACTTCGTCTGGATGTCACCCACCAACCTCCTCTACTTATTTCTCGGGATCCCATTCTCACGGCCAGCAGTCGTGCTGAGTGTGGGTTGTACATGCAATTGACATTCATGGTATCTGAAGTAATCCCCAGGTAGCGTGATTGTCTGGTTAACTACATGTGTTCTATTGTCACTGTAGCTTCTTTACAGCATGCCAGATCTAGGGATACTTTATTTTACTGGCACCTTTGCCACTGCTGCTGCATCTGGATTAATGGTTGGGAATGCTTCTACCCATTTTGATTATATATATGTGTAATCGCTAAACAGTATTTGTTCCCTTCACATTTATGCAGATGTATGAACTCCATACAAATAATGCGGAGCGGTTATGGTGGTGTAGGTAAACTCACTCCCTTCGGTTTAAATACTCCCTGTGCATGATATCTACGGCAAGCGTGACACGCTGCTCATGAGGTTTGTATGTGGTTAAGTAATTCCGTATGTTAGGGGTATTCTGTTAACCAAATGTACCATCCCCTGTTGAGACATGTCTCTACCCATGGCTCCACAAAGCCGCATATCTGAATATATTAGGCGTTAATATTGGCTTTCTCACTGTGGATATGTGCAGTCCGTGTTCAAGGATTGCTCCTCGTCATAACCACGTCGGCTTTTCTGCTTTTCGTAGTTGCTGTTTGCATTGTTTGTACAGTTTCTACATCTAAACTGTCTGAGGTTTGTCATTCCTCATTCACACAGACACTTTCCAACTGTGGCGCTGCTTGTTTTGCAGGTGCATGAGCTCATGCCTCACCTTTCCTACTGTTATCCTGTTGCTTTCTATGCCCTGCACATTTACAATTACCTACTTCAGTGGGTAACTGCATGTAGTCTAATGCATTCAAGTTAGTATCGCATGATTAATCGGTTTACGGTGGATGTTATCATTCCCTATTCTTCCACTGCTGCTCATAAATATGCACTGCACAGACAACAGAATGACTATCGGGACATATGTCCACACATCAGTTTTCGCTACAGTACAAGCACGTGTTAAAGCTATCTATTCTGCTGCTTGAGCAGACACGTTATGCTGCAGGGTTTGGCCGTCTACAATGTCATTATCAATAACTACTGCATAAACTACTTGATTCGTTCCTGTAGGACTCTGTCTACATGATCCGTACACATTAACTGTCACCTCTGCATCATCTAAGGGTATATCAGTGATATCATGTCTGTGTGTAGTTATTTAATCCATTTCGTATAGGCAACTGTGTGGTGTGCCATACACAGGTGTCGGACGTGGCGTTGATAGGTTTCATGTTGTACAGGGTTCAATCACCATGTGAGGTTGACTCAGTGGTATGGTCAAACATGACAAATGTCTAGCACGGGTCAGGAATGCTATCTTCTCTTGCAGCAGACTGATCGCAACTGCATGAGACATTCTCACAGTGAGAGGGTGGTCTAGTAACATTACGGCCGGGGCCTGTACTGCCATGGGTGCTACAACAACTGCCTGTACACAATGTGGCACTGACCATGCCACAGTGTCCAACTGCAATGAGTAGTCAGCTATGTAGCGTTGCTTACTTCCCTGCTGTTGCATCAAGACTGGCGTCATATATCTCCGCTTACAATCTACGGTCTGACAACATGTGTTATGATTATTCACGAGACCTACTACAGCTGTTGAGGCTATCAATCGTTCTAGTCTGCAGAGCGCTGTTTCTGCTACTGTAATCCAGTGTACTATGTGTTGTGCTGCCATAGGTGTATTAAAGGTTAAGGCAAACAATACAGCGGATTCCACAGCATTGTTTGGTATCCAGATTTAACAAGTGTTAGTCGGCCCAGACAGGACATCATTCCCTTCTTGTTAGTTGGCTTGGGTGCTTATTATATTGCTACCTTCCTATCGTCATGTGATGTTCTACCCTACTTGGATACCAGATATGCCAGGTAATTGACCTGTATTCTCTGTAGTTGCAATTTATGCTTGCTTACTTTATGTCCCTGTTCTGCTGATTATCTCAATAATGCTATTGTATCTTCCATACATTGCTGCTGGGTAGGGGCCGCATAAGCAGAATATCATCAAATAAAGTAGAACTTGACTGGCCCGGGTGGAGTTAACACGGAATGTAGCTAGCCATCCTGTGAGAATATCGTTGTACTTTCACAGTATCCCGCGATAGCGGGTATGGCTGTATCTGTCACCCTGACTGTACATGCAAAGCAATACGGACTATGTGGATGTATAGGTATTGCAAAGTAAGCATAGCTTATATGTACCACGGTAAGATACTTCTGTGGCATGTTCATAGCATTGAATATAGTGTGTGGGTCTGGCACCAGCGCTACCCTAAGTATTCTTACATGATTTACAGCTTGTACATACTGTACCATCCGCCATTCCCCTTTTGGTTTCGATCAGGAGATACAGGGGTATTGCATGGTGAATAGCGATTACTTTGTGGATGGGGAATTCCCTCTATGACTTTACAGATATCTTCTGGTGTCCACGGTCTATACGCTACGGGGGTTGGGTCCTGGCCTTCCTGTCCTGCATGAGGGTTCGGTACTTCAATTAATTGACAGATATCCTCACTCTGTTTTAGTACTGTGTTCTTACTCGGGTGTCCCTAGGTATGTTACGTGTTCGGGATGTGGTTTCAATAGCTTCTATTACATTTGTTCGTTGTGCTACCTCTGTTGCCACAGGATAGCGATGTGGGGACTAGCCTGCCCTCCGCTTAATATCCTGGATGTGGTATCGGAGGTGGTAGGGGTTGTGGGGGCTATCGGTACTACTGTATTATGATCTTCTCTGTGTACGTATGATGCTTAGCCATTTGTAGTGTTCTGTTCCCTTGATTACACTACCTCAGTCCACCGATGTGCATGGCGGATACCCAATTGTCAGCTGTTTTGTCGCCTGCACATCTTAGGGCTGCCACCTTTTCAAATGCACAATGTGGGACATTAGTGTTGGAGCGTGTAATTTGCCTGGAAAATGCATACCCACGGCCAGTACATAGGACAGGAATTCACGTTTTGCCAGGAGGCGACCAATTGTTGTAGCATTTCAGTTGCTTATTCTGTTTATTATTATATTTTGCTGTTCCACATACAAATTTACTGTTTTATGCTACCATTTTGATATATATCTGGGAAATGTTTGTCCTGAGATATCAGGACATTTGCCATTGTTCGGTTTGTTTACAGGACACGGCTGGCCAAGAGGGACTATCCCTCTCAGGGTGGAACAGGTGTTTACCCTGGAACATATGCATCAAATTTTCAGGGATTACAATGTTTCAGTAACGATATTTTGCGTAATATACCATCAATGTCATATTTATTACCCCATTTTGCTGCGTAACTCACATTATGTGCTCTCTGCGATTGCATATTCTTCCGTCACCCGTCAAGCGGATCACATGATCTGTTGCTTCAATAATCTCCCATATCCTCTACCACGACTGCTACGTACCCTTCTGTCATACCACGTGGTGTCTCCTTCCCTGTATCCACTGTAGTGTCTACAATCACTATTTACTCTGCTGTGTGTTCCCCTGACCTATGTTCAGATTTAACAGTATGTGGGTAGGTCTTGACCCGATATCACTACTGTTAACAGAAACACAATGTAGTCTGGTCCCTGATCTACAATAGAGACAAAAGGCAAACACTCCTTACCTGGGCCTCCTGTTTAAGGCTGCACGTTTTCTTCTTGGGATCCAGTTTCCGATTTTCAGCCACAGATCAGACAGTAAACAGCCTCTTTACACACAACAATTCAGTCGGAGGTCTTTTCATTCAAGAAGAACCATTTATGCATATTCTCCAGCGTACATGTCTAACCAGCCATGTACTCTGACCTGTAACTTACCAAGGGAATTCGGATTACAAGGATCACAATGTGAAATAAGTTGTTAAAACCAGACTGTAGTTATCAGTAGGCTTTTCTAAGTGACAGCCGATAACACAGGAGGCTCGGGTTCGGAAAGTTTTAGTAGTGTACACAGGCAGGCTAAATAATATACAGTCCAAGTATGAGAGTTTTGTCTGACTCTATACAGTAAGCAGTTTCTTTATATAGTGTTTACAATCAGCTTTTGCCCACCTTACTGGCGTGGTCGGTCACAGGGCATTTCCATCACTATGGTCCGCAATAGTCTATACATACGTGGGTGCTGGGGTCGTGCTTTTAAAATGTTTTCCCATGGGAATAACACAGCCTTGCAAGGCACCTTGTACATTACAGTATCCTTTTGTGATTGTAGCTGTTTCAAGGACCCTAGACTGTTACGATACAGTGGACAGTTAATTTCTTAATCGTTGCTTTGTCTCTCTGGTAAGGAGTTGTACTGCTATCTTCGATAGAGCTCACAAGGCCATCCTCCTCTGGGGAAGGAGTGCTGTTATGCATGTACATACATTTATTGTTCTGTAACCCAGCAAATAATTAATGATGACAGACATGAGCCTGCTGTACTGCTTACTGCCAGGTTCAGAATTCCATCACACTACAGCTTAGCTTCACCAATTACATGCAGGCTTAGTTCTACTGCCATATTATGCGGTACAATTCAATGCATTATATAGTATTTGAGTCTAAACTGGAACTTCATATGTGTTTCTATATATTTCTGAACAACATCCATCCGGCCATATGCATGTTGTTCCGTCCTTTACCTTGACCGTGTGTATTTGTCCGTCCAGCTCGCTAATCTCCACATGTGATGTCCCAGCTTCCCCTTCTTTGCCTGTAGCACCCTGTTAGGGCGTCCTGTTTGGTAGGCACCTGTTCCGCTATATGTGATCGACTTCAGTGCATAGATAATCATCGATGCGGTGGTCCAACGACCGACTTGTCCACATGTGTACAGTTATGTGCACCGTGTCGTATGCAAACATAGATGGTTTGGGCGGGTACATACTACATGCGGGATGTACACATTCTGCTGACACATTCACATGCAGCCATTTACATATCTGTACCTGCGGTGCGTTGGTGACATCTGGGGTACGTATTTGCCCGCGTGGCATTGCCTAACACAAACATCTTACCACAGTTCAGGTATGCACATTGTGTGTGGTTGTATAGCTGCACACGGATGCTAGCAGGTTTGGGTGCAGAGGTATACATGGGTGGGACTGACATGTACAATGAGGCTATTGTGTAGTACATCCGAATGCATGGGTTCTGCTTCTGGATATTACACTTCATCATCGCCATCCAGTGTATGCAACAGAGGCGTTGCTGGGTGTGGGATATGTTGCTATGCACATGTTTGCCTGTGTTTGAGGTATCTTGCTTCCTTACTGTTGTTATGTCAACACAGCTACCCGGCTATGTACTGTCACTACTGCTTGTGACCATTATGGTTGGCACCTTTTCCAATGCCCATAGTGGGGCATGTTATGTGGAAACTTGAATTTGCAGGACTACACATACCCACGGCTAGTGCAGTTGACAGAACTTCACTTGTTTGCCATACTATAAGCTTATTCTGTAAGCATTTGGGTTCCTTATTTATGTTCTTATGCCATGTCTGTGTTTCATATAGTAATGTATATGTTTTATGCTACTATTACATGTATATTGCGTGAATTTTCTTGACAGGGGATCGGAGGTCATTTTCCATTTTCACGATTGTTGCAGGGACACAACTGTCCAATCAGGGACTGTCCATGGCACATTGGGACAGCAGGTAACCCTGGTGACCATGGCCATGTCGCTACTGGGGTTTCCACCTTTTCCAGTTTCCGATCTGGGATATTTCCGGGACTCACATCTGACTTTACAGGCCGACACATACAAATGGTCACTATATAGCATAGAACTTCACTTGTTTGCCTAAATATAAGCTTATTGTTGTGGCAATTTGCTTGCTTATTCTGTTTCTTGTGTCATTTAGGTATTTCTGTTACAGAAATAACCAATTCATGCTACCATTACATTAAATACGGGATATCATTGTGTCCTACAATCGTAGCACATCAGCCATTTCTAATCGTTTTTAGGGACACAACTGGCCATGGAGAGACTGCCCCAACCAAAGTGGGACAGGTGGTGACCTTAATCGCTGCTCCTATGTCGGTGCGGCGCGCTGACATCTTGACTGTACACCTTCTCTGAGTGTAAACACTGGCGGTGCATTGCGGGACGAGCGGTCTTATCGTATCCTTTGCTCCTTGGACGGGTACACTTATGCCTTCGTGGCTTGTATTTGCTTCTCCGTTAATTTGGGACGGGTACTATGTTGCATACTGTACGTGCGTTTCATTCTGCACGGGACCTGGCTGCTGCCATTACTATTGTGGGCGGACCGTGGCTGTCAGCACATTAGGTTGCTCACCTCATGCCGGCTTAGACACGCCTCCAGACGCATCCTACCTGGGCTCGCTCACGTACACAACGCACATGTCTGTGATTCTGGTGCACTCTCATTAATATGTATATGGCGCTACTGCGCCGGCTATTCACTGCACCGCCGGCGCAGGCCTTACGCCGGCCTTGCGCCGAGCTTCATGAATCCCGGGGCCAGGTTTGAAAGAGGGCAAATGGTTCATAAGGGTTTCTTGATCTTGCAGAACTTTAGAGTTTTGACCTGGCAGACTTGTAGAATTAATTATTTAGAAGGTTTGCACAGAAGCATATTATTCATAAAGGACTAGGCAGTGCATGCTACACCATCACAACTATGGATCTCAACTTTATGCGTCATAACTAACTTTGCATCTCTCCCAAGCAGTATGCATGTAATTATATAGTTCCTGAAGAATTCTCCCACTCTGAAGTCACAGATGAGTGTTGAATTTTATTTGTTTGTAATCAAAATATACAGATTGCATTTAAGTTTTTTACTACAGTATTTTGGATAACCAGAATCCTTAGATAATATCCAGAAAGAAAAGCTAAAGAGGGCTTTCACTAAGTTAAAGATTTCAGTGCAAGAGATTATAGCAGACAAAACAACTTTAAGTATATAGAAGATGTCTAAGAACAGCATGCTGCAGGACTATTTGATCTAGTCAACACCAAGTGATAGCATTAGACCTCTAAACTATACAGTGATACATATTGAATTTACTTGATTTTTACATTCATGGATAGATACTACACTATTAGACTGGAAACTATTCAAGCCTAATCAATAACCAAAGGCCAGATTCAAACCTTGCACCTTATATATGTGAGGTGTAGAATTCAGCCATTTTACCAACCCACCTAGCCACCATTTAGGCAAAGCAATTCTTTTTAAATTCACATAGCGCCTTTTTGCTGTCAGAGATCTTATAGGTTCATAGGTTCATAGGTTCATACTAGGCTATCTGCCCGAGGGCATTTACAAGCCTAGCCCATCGTTTTGTGGCTTACGCCACCCCTTTAGTATGGGGAACTATACCCATTATTTTGCTGTGCCTCTGTCGAGCAGTGATGCTGAGGTAATCCCTGGGGTATATCTGCGATCTCCCATCCATTGGTCAAGATTTCTCTTAAACAAGGCCAGCGAGGTGCTCTGCCTCACATATACCGGGATTTTGTTCCACAGCATAGGGAGTCTTTGGGTGATGAATCTATCCCTCCAGCACATCCTATTTATAGCCGTGTCGAGGTTTAAGTCTCCCGCCCTTGTGGCTCTGATGGATCTAGATTTTTTGAGGTGAAGCATATTCATCAAATCTGGGTTTGACATGGCCTTGTATGTTAGGCAAAGGTCACCTCTGAGCAAGCGTGGCGACTGAATAGAGCTGGAGTTCTTTCAGTCGGGCAGCATAGGACAGATTTTTGAGACCCTTTATCCTTTTGGTGAGGAACTTTTGTGGCCTCTCCAGCTGCTGCAAGTGTCGGGTCAGATACATTCCGAATGGGGCATTGTACTCAATCATTGGTCTGATGAGTGATGAGTAAAGGGAGACTATGACCTCCCTTGATCTAGATGAGAATCCCTTCATGATGAGGTGGGCAATGTAGAAGGTCTTCCTAACTACTTTAGCTACATGGGTGTCGAATGACAGACTACTATCAACCTGGGTCCCCAGGTCCCTGATAACTTCTTCTGTGCTCAGTGGATTGCCACCTATTTAGTAGCTAGGGGTAACCTTGTTTTTCCCGAAGGGTATGACTATGCATTTTTTGGCATTTAACTTTAGGCCGTGGCTCTGGCACCAGTTATCCATTTCTGTGAGACCCTTCTGAAGGATATCTGTGTCAGATGTGTTTTCTACTATGGCACCCAGTTTGCAGTCATCTGCAAACTTTGTCAGCCATAACCCTCCTGTGTTTGCTTGTACTTCGGAAAAGTAGATGCCAAACAAGAGTGGGCCCAGGACTGAGCCCTGTGGGACACCACTTGTGACAGGCTTTGAGTCTGACATGGCGCCAGCAACTCTGACCCTGTGGGTTCTGTCACTCAGCCAGTTTGCAACCCATCTTGTGATGTATGGGTTAACATTTAAGCTGATGAGTTTTTCAATGATACCCGAGTGGGGTATTGTATCGAAGGCCTTCACCAGATTGAGGTAGGCTGTATGGACTGCCTTTCCCTCATCAATGGCTTTGGTGACTGTTTCGAAAAAGTCAACCAAGTTTAAAAGGCATGATCTGCCTTTGACAAAGCCAAATTGGGTTGGATCCAAAGTCTGCAAATTTCCTATGTCTTTATTTATGAGGTCCATTATGATCCTCTTCATGGCTTTGCAGATAAGGCTTGTCAAGCTAATGGGCCAGTAATTTCCAGGATCGGTGGAGGCACCGCCTTTGTGAAGTGGGACCACAGTTGCAGTGCGCCACTCCCTGGGTACATATCCAGAGGTAAGACTTTGATTAAACAGCTGTCCTAGCTGTGGGTTTAATTCCTCATTGAGTTCGTGGAGCACACAGCCGGGGACACCATCAGGTCCCATGGATGCTGTGTTTTTTGCTTTGGAGAGAGCAGTTCTCACTTGGGCATTGGAGATGTTTGGGGATTCATGAACAGTTACACAATACAGTGCTGTTATAAATTTAAACGGCTCTAGGAAATGTGTAGAGCCGCAAAACAAAGGCAAAGGGAAAATATGCGAATAACAGCATGAATAACCAAAACACATGCTAATAAACCAGTCCATCCTGGCAGAGCTGTTCAGGAAGCTAAAAAGCAAATGTACACTTAGAATAGCCATTTACCTTGAACACCAAAACTGGCCTGATTACACTTAGGAAAAAAGCATGTTAGGGGTTGCTGTTGCTATTATTATGCTGTATGTGCAACAAGCTTTAAATTAGGATGCGGCTGCTGTTGTTGTCAGACTTACCTCACAGAAGAAAAAGGATGTTTAGACCCCATTTGACTTATCATGGACTGCATGACGCACAAATTCCTGAGAGATATAGGGTGAACAGAAAAAAAAAACTGGAGGAAATATGCAACCTCTGACACCCCCACTTGAGGCCCCAGGGGAAATCGTGGAGAGCCCATCCCAGAGGAACAAAACTATGTTTATGATTACATATGCAAGTTACTGGTACTTTCCAGAGAGCCACAGGAATATATTAGGGGTGTCACAGACATCAACCTCTAGAATATTACATTGTTATTCAAAAGCAGAGCTACTACATGCAAGGGATTATATTTCTTTCCCAAACACCCCACAGGAAAGAACAAGAACCATGCAGGAATTCCATGCAGTAGCACACTTCCCTGAAGTGTTGGGGGCCATAGTTTGCACACACATAGAAATAAAAGTCCCATCCATTGAACAGAAAAGGAGGTATATCAACAGAAAAGGTTTCTACTCTATAAACTATTGGCTGTAATGCCCAAAGGATCATCTATAATGTCTCTGCAGGCAATCCAGTCAGTTTTTACAACTCACACATATGGCACACCTGTGAGATGTATACCAGGTTTGATAGGGGTGACATTCATCAAGGGCATCTAGTGAGGGATGCAGGCTAATCACTGGAGCCCTGGCTCATAACACTCATAACAACCCCACTGAGCAAGGATACAATGAAGCCATGCTCAAACTAAAAATATCAAAGAACTTGCATTTGGATTTCTCAAATCAAAGTTCCAGTGTCTAAACACATCAGGCACTGCACTGTAATATGACCCAGACACCTCTGCTGAAATAATTTCAGCCTGTGCCATGTTCCACAATGTAATTCTCAGGAAACAGCTGCAACCAGTACAGCAAGGAACAGAACCACAGTTTCATGGACCACAGGCAGGGCTAATAGCAGCAGTAGACACAAATGAGGAGTGCGAGAGAGAACCACCAACTGAAGATGCAGCTGGGGAGATGGAGGCATGCACAGGATTCCCTGGTTCTAGCTAAGAGGCAGTGGATAGGACACACAGTCACTACATAGGTTAAAACCTAGGATCCCATGCACCTACATATATTAAAACTGTTGCTTGTCAAATGTCAAACTCCAAAACCTTAACTTAACCATGCAAAGGCTGTGTTCTGATGGCATAAGACAGGGACAACACCCAAGGACACAGCTGTTACCTGTAGTAATGACAAGGTAAGTGTTGAAATTGTAATAAAAATAAGGTTACATAACAGATTACTCTCACAAGGAAATTTGTATATGCAGCTAAGTAGAGCATTTGTCTGAGGTGCATATTTATGTCAGTAATATATCCTCTCTGATTTTTGCAATATTCAGTTACATATTCTAACCAATACCATGCATCAGGCATTTTAGTTGACCACTGTCTGTAAAACATGGAACAGATCACTTATACCTTTATTTGTACAACTGTACCAGGAAGCAAGACTGAAGTACCTACTGCTTCCACTGCTTTACTTACAATACTAACTGAAATACAGCGAGGTTCCACAATTATAAGCAGTCATTCATAAATGATTATGAACAGGAAATCAAAAAATGTTCTTCTACAATACATATTGATAAATGCAAGTTTGTTAGTACACAAGCATTTGCTATCCACTGTATGCATCAGACATATATGCAGCCCTAAGTAACAAAGACATGGGCAAAGGGCAGGGCACAGATCTCATCATTTGCACAAGGTTTGTGGGAGTGGTAGGTAGGAAGGCAAGGCTGATACCAAAGAAGTATGTGTATGTAAGTATAAAAAAAATGTAGTTATCAGAGTATATAGTGTTCAGGGCCAGTAAACAAGGCAATTCACACAATAATACTGTTTAGATAGTTTGCATGGGTGTGTGAGGTTTTATGGACAAGTGATTTTTGTTTTCAATGTGTGTGTGTGTGTGTGTGTGTGTGTGTGTGTGTGTGTGTGTGTGTGTGTGTGTGTGTGTGTGTGTGTGTGTGTGTGTGTGTGTGTAAAACTGCATGAATACAATCTACCACTGTGGTATCATTATATCCTGGCTTCTCTCACAGGTGAAAGACACTCATGGTAGAGTAATCAATTCTGTGTCATTACCCCAACCACCAGAGTCACTTGTGCCAGGAGGTTTTCTGCTACGTCCATGGCCTTGGCTAGAAGTCAGAGTGATACTTGAATGTGAGTGATGCCTGCTGGATGAGCTCTCCTCACAACTAAGAATGTTCTCATACAAAAATATTCTGATCTGTCAAATTCCCCACAACAACCTCCCTCAGCTCTCTATTACTGTATCATCTGAATAACTTTTATCACTGGCTCTACATATATCAGACATATAAAATACATACATATAAAATATAGCAATGGCATTTGCAGTTTGCATACCTGGAAATTCTGCTTGGGACACTCTGGGTCTGTCATCTACATCAGCACAAACATCAAGGATTCTGTGTAAACCTCTGTCAAGCTATCTGGATCTCTGACAGTGGACAGGAACTCCTCTGTTTCAGTTAGTGGTGGATCAGTAGCAGGACTACCTCCCATAACCACCTGTTCCCAGCAAATGCAGCTGCCCTATGGCAGGCAGTGATCATCGTATCATTTTCCTTGTATTTTATCTGGGATTCACTTCTCCCATGCCCTTCAACAGTATTGATGTCTTCGACCATCTGCTGCCATATCCTCTCTCAGGCAGACTGGTCACCTCTATCTCTACCTAAGATAAAAGCTCCATGGTGATGTAATTCCTGGATAATGACCTAATTTTCTGCATCTGTGAATTCTGGCTTGAGGGGTACAGATTTCTTGCTGGGTGATATATACCTATACCTGTATGAGATGAAACAGACAAATGACAAAAAATTAAATATATAATACATAGACAGGATGTCTGTGAACACAGTAATTTATGATTGCATGCATCCATCATGTACACAACAGTTTAAAAGGTAATGCTCCCTTGTCATAAAAGGATATAGTGTCAGCTCAGCTATCTGGAAATTTGTAAATAATTATATGTAATTTGTGAATATTAATATGATTTATACAGAAATGTTACAAAAGGAGATACTGCCAGCCCAGCTATCTGGAATTTTGCAAATGGTTATGTGTAATTTGTGTATATCAACATGATTCATATGCCTGTGTTGCAAATGTATTAGAACTGTGTGTCATATTGTACAGACATGTTTAACAGGGGAGACTGAAACACAGGAGATTAATTTGCAAAACTTCAGAAGAATGGTTGAGGTTGTTACTTTATAGCTGGGCCCTAAACAAAAGATGTTATTTTCAATTTCATTGCAGTAACAAACACAATGTCAAGGACTAGAAGTTTTTTTGTATTGTCTTTACATGTGGAGGAATATAAATTATTTTAGGACCTCCACCATTTGACAAAAGATCTAAGAAGGCCCTTGTTTATGTATTTTTCACAGGGAGGTGCTAAATGCTTGCAGTTTCTAGCAATGGGAGTTTTCACCTGGGATAGTCAGATGACAAATGTGATGTCATCTTGCAAGTATCCCAGCAACAATATTTCAGATATTCATTTAAGAACTCACTGAGAGAGAGAGAGAGAGAGAGAGAGAGAGAGACAGAGACAGGGCATTTCGTATTTGTCTTGACCTGACAGCATCAGCTGGGAAAAACCCACTCACCACATCTGTCTTGCCTGGCTCTATAAGTAAGTTAACAAGGGTACAATAATTTCTTTTAGATTCAGTAAGGAATATAGTAAAGATTAGTTTAGATGTTTTCTGTATTTATTTGAGACTGTCCTGCAATGTTGTTTTAAATATTTCCTTTGATGTTGAATTCTGAAGTCACCATGAATACATACTTAGTATTGTCTTGTTCTTTTGTTATTTATTATTATATATATTTAAACCTGCCTTTGTGACTGATATTTCTGAGACATATTTAAGTTCTTTGAGCACTTGCATATCTATTTGGTGACACTGTGCAGGCCACTCCTAAAAGCCTTGCACTTGGTCAAACTACCATTTGGATTAATAGTAACATTTCACAGCAAGATTGGAAACCCATTGATAAGACCCTTAAAGTGGTGGATAAGGAGTGACTTGTGGCAGTCCAAACTACCTTATATTCTGGGCAGAAGGGGGCGTAGCTAGTAAAATTGTACCAGTCTTTCCCAGGTGTGTGTGTGAGTTTGTGTATAAATCAAACCTCAAAGTGTGTGTGTGTCAGCTACTTGGGTAAGGACATGAAACACTGGTTGGACAGAGGGGCTGCTAGAGGTCTTGGCTTGGCCACTCAGCTGAGATGTCAACTCTATGGCTGTGGCAGTGAGAAATCATATTGGAGATCTGGAGAAAGAATTAGATACCAGCCTCAGACTGACTGTGGTCTCTGTGTGCTCTTAAGGAAAATTGCACTTTACTGTGTGTGTACTTGTCATCCTTCCAGTGTGTATGTCCCTCACTGTTGCCAGTGGTGAGGATTGAGGCTCTTTGATTACTGGGCCAGTGCTGGGGCATCACACTCCCTGTGACTGCACACAAGTTAGGATCCCCAAAAATAATAATATAATAACAAAACAATAACAGTTCTGTAATGCAGAAACCTTGTTTACATAACTGTATAATATGTCACAATATTAACAATAATAATTCACAATATACAAGTAGAAATGTTGAAAATTATTTTAGTTCCATCTCCACTGCTGTGGAGGGCAGACAGGTAGTTTTCACAAAATTAATGCATTGCTTTGTAATAACACATGTACAAATAGCTGTTTTGCTATGGAGTTATGCTACACTCATCTGCAAGAACTGTTCAAATTCCAATAAAATAAAATTTACTAAATATGGGTCAGGCAGCAGTCTGTAGCAAACTTTTTCTAATGCAGACATAATTGATATGCATGGGTTATGCCAACAGTAAAGGATAAAGATAAAGCAGAAAGATAAATAATTTATCAGGCATTGCAATTCATTCTTAATATTACACTAAAAGCATTATCCAAAAAAAAAAAATAACATACCTAGATAAGATAGCAGTGGAGAAAGCAGATAAATCTCCAAACGTTGTGTGTATTTAGTGGATCAAACTCTCTGTATCCAAAGAGTCCCCTCATTATGATGCAAATGAATTATATACATGATTACCTTTATATAGCAAAGAGTCAGTCCTGTAAACACCGTACATATACAGATGAAGTGCTAAATCATTTGAATTCCTAAATATGACAATCTGATGTAAGTGTAGGGAAGGTAAACATGGTCTAAGGATCTACACAATGTCATGCAGCAACCTGGCAATACAAGCACAAGCATTGAGAAGTGTTCCCTGCTAATGGATTGCAGGTGTCTGATTAGTATGACTGGCTGAACAATCGTTTTTTCATAGTTCCCCTCTTTGATGTAAACTTATTGAAGGTGTGCCAGCGAGAATAGACTTAACAAAAAGTCTGAAAGTACATCGGCTGAGTTAGGAGAACACCATTCATAACATTTAAATGCTGTTTTAATGACCATAGTCACTGCCTCTTACTAAGAAATGTTGTGCATATTAAAGGGAGTACATTATGCATTGATGCAAATAGCATATGCAATAAACATCATATATCATTGCTCTTAGGAAAGCATAAAAAGGGGAATGAGGCACCACAAAGAAAGAGAGGAATACACCAGCAGTGTTTGCACTCTTTGCTTAGCATTGTGCGAGTACATGGGTATCCTAATTGTTGGAAATATCCCACTTATCCATACATTTACAGACAAATGAAAAAGGGTAAC
>NC_056727.1:343555133-343665133 GCF_019279795.1 Protopterus annectens
GTGTACTACATGAACTACAAAATGAACTGGCACCTTACCTAAGTGTCATGTTTAATCATAGCCTCACCTCATGCTTTGTGCACACTGAGTGGCGCACAGCTACAGTTAGCCCACTCCACAAGGGGGGATCCACCTTCAATCCTGGGAACTACCATCCCATCAGTCTGACGAGCCTAATCTGCAGGGCCATGGAATGTATTATCATGGAACTTATAAACAAAGACATTGCAACCTTCAAATACTGGACCCCACCCAGTTTGGGTTTGTGAAGTGCCAATTGTGTCTCCTGAACCTGATTGACTTCTTCAAATCAGTCTCCAAAGCCGTGGATGAAGGTAAGGCAATCCACACAGCCTGTCTGGACCTTACCAAGGCCTTTGACACCATCCCCCACTCTGGAATCACAGATAAATTTACTAAGCTGGGCATAAATCCCTACGTCACTCAATGGGTTGCCAACTGGCTTACTGACAGAACCCACACTTTAAAAGTAGCTGAACCCAAATCCAGCTCCAGACAAGTGACAAGTGGAGTACTTCAGGGTTCAGTCCTGAGACCGCTCTTGTTTGGCATCTACTTCTCTGAAGTACAGGCTAACACTAAGGGCCTCTGGCTAGCAAACTTCACAGATGACTACAAACTGGGAGCCATTATTGAATCCCCAAATTATGTGGATATTCTACAGACGGGCCTTACTATAACAGATGCTTGGTGCCAGAGCCATGGGCTCATGCTCAATGCCAAGAAGTGTATAGTTATCCCATTTGGGAAAAACCCTGTACCCATGAATTACCACATAGGTGGCAGTACACTAAACATCAAAAGTGTGATAAGAGACTTAGGAACACAAGTGGACAGTGGCCTCACCTTCAATAACCACATCACCACAACAGTCAGGAAATCCATCTATGTGGCACACCTCATCACTAAGGGCTTTTCATCCAGAACAAAGGAGGTCATTGTTCCACTGTACTCATCCCTCATTAGAGCCATCATAGACTACAATGCCCCATTTGATATGTACCTCACACGACAGCTGCAACAACTGGAAAGGCCACAGAAACACCTCAATGAAAGAATCACAGGCCTAAAGCAGATGCCCTATGCTGACCGACTAAAAAAACTCCAGCTATACTCTGTTGCATATCGTCTATTCAGAGGCGATCTCTGCTTAACATACAAGGCCATGTCAAACCCAGAGTTGTTGGACATGCTACACTTAAAGAAATCCCAATCCATCAGATCCACATGCTCCAGGGATCTAAACCTTGTCATCACAATAAACAAAAAATGCTGGAGGGATAGGTTCCTGACCCAGAGACTCCCCAGAGTGTGGAATAGACTGCCCATACATGTCAAGCAGAGCACCTCCTTGGCCCTCTTCAAAAGGAATTTTGACGATTGGATGGGAGATAAGAAATTTACACCGGGGATCACATCAGTTGCCCTGCTAGACAGGGGTCTAGGAAAGTAAATATTGTGGGAAGAAATAGCCAGGGAATTGTTATGGCTAGGCTTGTACAGGCCCTAGGGCTGATAGCCTAGTACCAACCTATGAACCTATGAACCTATGAACTAATGGTGCACTTTCCTCAGCACTCTGGTCAATACCGAGTAGAGAAATTCCACCTGTCTCATACCTATCTCTGTGGTACAAAGTGCAATTGCATTTTGATGATGTCCGCTGAGTGGGATGAAAGTACTTAATTAGTGTTATATTTACTTTTTACATTAAAGTTTTACATTCATACATTCATTTTAAATGAGTTGCTGTTTCTTTCACTCAGTTGTTGTTGATTTCTATATAGAAGTCAACTGACAGTTACAATTATTTTTATCAAGAGTACCCTTTTTTCCACTGGATTTTGTTGGCTATGGTTCTTTTTAAGTGGAATTACCCTTTTCCCAGTGCAATTGCAAGGTGATTAAGAGTTTGAATCAAATTAAAAAATATTTTTACAAAAGGTGCCATAATCGTATTCCATATAAAATTTTGATTATAACTGTAAAAATAAACACAGAGGATAATGTTAAACATGTTTAGTGAAAGCAATGTATCAGTAGTGCTTGTATAACTAAAGTTTTCGGTCTAGCATATATTAATGCTTTACATATAACATCAAGTTGTTGAGTGTACAGTTTCTTAAACATGACAGTGATGACATTTAATTTAAAATACACTTGCATATGTCTGACACGCAAAATACTTTTGTTATAATCATCATGAATCATCGCATATCTAACAATGTGTTTAGGAAAGCTATAACTTGCAAAGTATGTATGTAATACCCCATCCTGTATTACCCAGCTCCTTCAACTGCATCCATCTGATATGCATTTACAAACAGAAATATTGACTTTCCCATAGGAATTCATTCCCAGGACTAATTAAAATCGCACGCATACAGGTCTCTCTGAAGCGTATCTCTAGTCATTCTGAAATTAGTATATCTCGAATTACTGTGTCTAAAAAATAGTTCTTCTGTGGCAATATCAATTAATAAGCTAAGTTTCAATGTTTGCATGCCTTACCACATAGGTTCATTTCCCAGCTGGTACAACACTATTTTATCACTGTGTAAGCCCCAATATCAAAATATGTCACAATTTATCCTATTTCTTCTTCGAAATTGCTAGTAGTATAAGCCATGTCATTAAGTATTTCATTGTTGAACATTGAAACCTGTGCTGTGTCAATAGGTTGAACATCACAAATGGCAAAGCTCCATGCCATGTTTCACAACTTTATTGCTATTTGATATAAGTATTTCCAATATGTCTGCCAAAGAAACCATTTGCTTTCAGCTGCACAAATGCAGTAGGCAAGGCTGTGCATCTTTGCACACAACTAGTTACATGTGAGATCTGAAATGTAGACCAAATCAGACATGTCTTGTTAACTAGACTTTTGCAAACATGGCTGACGATGAAGAAAAATGGTGCTACATTTAGAGCACAAAGGTGGAGTACCGCACTCCTCATGAAGTACTACAGCTGTAGGCTGCTGCAGGGGGACTATACAAGGTCTTAGTATAATGCTGAGGTTTGAAATATCTTAGCTAAGACTGTCTCCAGTGCAAGTGGCATTCCATGCACTGAGGAGCAATCTTGTCACCACTATGATGACCTTTAGAAGCACAAACATGACCTCCTAAGACAATGGCAGGCTAAATTTAAGACTGTGAACTCTCCTCAGTTGTGCAAGTATATTGATTAATTACCTGTCTATGACATGGCATTAATTATCTTGCCAGCCAATGCAGTTACTCATTATGCTGTCATACATATTACTTTTTGTTTTGTACTGTACATCTGCAGAGGAAATACCTGCAAATTATGAGGTGCACCAGGAGAGATTAATTCACTTCAGAGAAGCATGGGGTAAGTATTTTTCAGGTCCACATTAAAGCTAAAAAATTTTTAGTCCCTCAATCATAGCATCTTGAGCAGGCATACCTCAGCCTTGATATCAAGCACACATGCTTTTACAAAACACTCTTTCTGTTTCCATTAGGTAATGACAACACCAGCTTAACTGTATGTGGGTGCAATACCAAAAAGTAACAATTAGTTTTTTTTATTACAGAATAGCATTTCTAAAACATTAATAGCAGCAGTAGTACATCAAGAATGATTAAAATATGGTAGTTATAATTATTGCATGTGAATGCATATATTCTATCTATCATAAGGAAATAATGGCTGCTCTTACTTAAATCCTAGCAGTGAGATTTCTCTACTATCTATATATATATATATATATATATATATATATATATATATATATATATATATATATATATACCTTAACAGCATATATGGATGTGGCAAGGGTCAACAATACTATTTGTGTCTTTTGGCTTTTCCTGGTTAGGGGTTGCCACAGCAGAAATCCAGTGCGCTAATGATTGGCAGTAGAGTTTTACGTGCTGGCTTGCCGGGCCTAACGCACAACCTTCAATGAAGGAACACCCGTTCACACATGTCGCCACACAGAAAACGCTCTAACTGAGAATCGAACGGGCAACGTCTAACTGTGAGACGACAATGCTACCGTAGCACCACCACCGCAGTACCAATACTAAATGATTATAATTATTTATTTGTTACTCCAAAATTGTATTGAATAAATAGATTAATGTGACATGACAAGGATCTCATTATCTTTTTTTTACCCCACCACCACCCTCTCTCTCTCTTTTTTTAATTTTGTATTTTATCATTTATTAATATTCTTCTTTTCGCATACCTTGCTGCTGAAAACAAAATTGTCAACAGTACAGAGAGGTAGGCTAACCACTTAGCTCAGTCTGCTATATTTCCAGAGATGGCATTTCAATTACCCAGCACTTTAGGTTCACAATTTGTCAGCATTGCCTCCACAACCACTGCCCTACCTACTGTACATGCATCAGGTAGCTCTGCCCTGGCTGCTGAGACAGTTGTACCTTCCTGGAACAATACCAGTTGAGATGGTGATTTTGTCACCCAGGAGGAGCTGACAGGGCTGGTGGAGGATATCATGAAGATAGGCCCCAGTGCATGTACTGGGAAAGTTGAAAAGGTCCTGTGTTGAATTACTAAAATGTTGCAATGTCTGGCACTGTCCCAGGCAGCTGATACAGGAGACAATGATGACAGTTCTGAGGGTGAAGACTAGATTCTCACAAGCCAGACATGGGTGCACATCAGATGTACCCTACCTATCCCCAACCTTTTATTTCCATCACCATCTCTGGAGATCTTGTATGTCCTGTATGTCTGTTCATGCTTCTTTAGCTACCTTGCCTACTTGACCCTTTTATTCCTAAGCAACCTTCCACAACATTCTTCTCATTTTCAAAAAATAAGTAAATAAATAAACAAAAAATAGGCACCTCATCCTCAAAAAAAAAAAAAAAATATATATATATATATATATATATATATATATATATATATATATATATATAGCTATCCACTGCACCTAAGTGTTACCCTTGATATCTTGGTTTGCTCCAATTGGCCATACAATATTATTGTTGTTGTGACCCATCACTGGTGTGGTGACACTCCAAAGTCATGAAATTGTCTGTTGTGAAGAAGTGGATGATGATGGTGCTGTCCTACCACCCTCCTGCAAATTCCTGTATTCTTTCCTCTGTGTCCTACCCTCTGCTTGCCAGTCCCATCTTTACCACTGTCTTATCCACCCCTTTTTCACATGTTTAATCAGGTCAAAAAATATATTCAGACACAAGACTTATAGCTAGAAATACCCCATGGAAAAGGCTTCACTTTATGTCTTGTGCATTTGCGTGGAGGTTGGCATAGCGCAACAATGCTGAACGATGGGGAACAATGTTTACCTTCATATTGCAAAAGTTGATGGGCAGGATTCACGAAGGCTTGCACGGAGTGTAAGAGACGTGTAACACTCTATGCAAGCCTCGCGATCCAGGAACAGCCCGAAACTCCGTGTAAGAGACCAGCTAAAACGTCTCTTACATGGACTGGGCGTGGATATGCTAAATACCTCACTTGCAGCTGAAAGGCATGCAAATGAGGTAGAGTAGTGATCCACGAAACAGAAAGCAGCCCGTGTAAGAGCCGTTTTAGCTGCAGGAATGTACTCAGTTGACAACTGAGTACGTTTCTGCAAAAATCACAATGGAGCCATGTCAACTCCAAATAAAGGGTGCATATGTGTCAGACAGCATGCCAATGGCCAAATATGGGGCCATTGGCAAGGTAACCCGATGCAAATATTAAAAAAATAAACGCACAAATGGGCTGCACTGTATAAAACATAAAAATGAAGGTTATAAATGAAAGTTATAAACCCACAAATGTGGGTTTTATGCAATACATGGAATGACAATGGAGGGACCAGCAGACCAAAAACAACATGGCCACCGTGTAGTGGTTGCTAAGGGGGGAAGCTGAGTCTAAGACATGTAACTAAGCATTAGTAGGCAATCTGATGTAAATGAGGGTTAGGATACTGAATCCCACAGTCACATAGCAAACGAGCACAGTCTGAGTAGTGTAAGAGATGCATAAGGGGGAGGAATAGAGTAGGAGATAGGTGACATCACAGGGGGGAATGGTAGAAAGAAATGCAGTTCATTGGAGGTCAGTGTTACATGACAGATGACAGACACAGATCATGGAAAGAGGAGTGCCACAAGATAAGCATGGGAAAGTCAAGAAATGGAAGGTGTACATTGTTACTTACACCAAAGTTTCTTGCTGGGCATGCATGCACACGTGTGCGTGCCATGAAGCACGAGTAGGGCAGTGTGCGCGCGTGTAAGGCAGACTGAGCATGTGGGAGCGTGTTGGTACACTGTTTGCGCTGGTGTGTGCATGTTTTAACCTGAATAGGCAGATCCTGAACCCTGTAAGCATGTGTGCGGGCGTGTAAGCCACTGTGAGCGTGTTTCTGCTGGTATGCACGCTGCTCCCCCCCTGAGGAAACAGAAAGGAAAAAGGAAGCAACAGAATTAGTAGGAAGCTAGCAGGTGAAAACAATTATAAGCACGCAATTACACAGGCAGAATAGTAGCCCAGCCCAGCACTTAAAACTCTGCAAACAGCAGGGCAGGATGTTTCTCTCAAGAGACACTGCAAGACAGGAGTAAGCTATTAGAAGTGAAAACTGAAAAAGCTGAACTCACAGCAGAAATACTAGGGGCTGCCATAGCTGTCATAATGAGATATAGGTGACTTGCTGAGGGTGGTGACAATGAAGATGGTGCCAGACAACCCACAGTGAGGAGACGGAGAAGAGTGTACAGGCCCAGGGTCACCTACCATGGGTTACATGAGCTGGAGATAGTAGAGCGCTATAGAGTGGACAGAGAGCTCCTGCAGCAAATAGTTGAGCTGTGCAGGCCACGCCTCACACACAGAACCAACAGAGGGGAACCCATCCCAGTGGAAACCAAGGTATGTGTTGGCCTAAGAATACTAGCAACAGGTACCTTCCAGAGACCAACTGGTGATATGATGGGGATATCACAGGCATCAGCCTCCAGGGTACTGCACCAATTCCTGGATGCCATGTCAGCACATGCCGGTGATCATGTATATTTCCCCAATGCCCATGAGGTATTGGCCAGCAATATGCGTCTCTTCCAGCAAATAGCGGAATACCCTGAGGTAGTGGGTGCAATAGACTGCACGCACATATGCATCAAAGCACCAGCCAGTGAGCGGGGTAGGGCCTACATTAACTGCAAGGGCTTCCCCTCCATCAACTGCCAGGTCGTGTGATGCCCAGGGCATAATAATGAATGTGTGTGCTGGCTGCCCTGGGAGCTACCATGATTCCCACATCTGGCATTTGATGCAGCTGTACCAGACATTTGCCAATGGGGACATCCCACACGGACACCTAGTGGGGGATGCAGGTTATGCACTGGAGCCGTGGCTGATGACACCCATCAGAAATGCACACACACCTGAACAGGAATGCCATAATGAGGCACATGCACAAACACGTAATGTAATAGAGCATGTGTTTGGGCTGCTCAAGTCACAGTTCCGGTGTCTGGACACATCTGGTGGAGCCTTGCAGTACTCACCAACTACATGTACCCAAATTGTCATGGTATGTGCTATGCTACATAATATGATCTTGCAAAAACAGCTGCAGCAGGACCAGCATAGGGCTGGGCCAAACAGCCCCTCACCATTGCCAAGGCCATCACAGACAGAGCGTGACTCGGAGGAGGAACAACCTGAGCCTGCCCCAGTAGGCAGAAGGAGGCGTGCCCAGTATGTCCTGGCCTTGGCAAAGAGGCAACACATAGCACATACACTGGCTCAGTAGGAACCCTGGGAATGATACCCCTCTCTGACTCACTCAAATAATAACAGGGATGCCTAAAATGACATGACCTGCTCACAAACATGTACAGGGAGTGTAATATGTGCATCCAACAGAGGCAGCCTTGCAGCACCACCTGAGGCAAGAATGCCATGTGTTAAGTAATGTGACACCATGTACTATATGCACACTTGAGGACCCTGACTAACATCCACCCTCACCAAGCATGAAGCCACAAAATGACGATGGGATGATCAATTTCAATAATTGGCTGAAGTAATGCAGTTAGTCAAAGGGGAGCCAATGTGTTTCAGCCTGGGAAGACATGCTGAGCATGACATGATGCACCACCTGCTAGGGGTGGCGTGCACCTATCAGTCCAGGCCCCATGGATACTGGCAAAGGATGTCAGTACCCACACCATGCCCTGAATAGGTAAACACAAACCCATCTTCATAGGTACCACAAGGGATAGGAACTTAGATGTAATGCTACCCAATGCCAGAAGTCTAAACAGCAAAATGCATGCAGTGTAAACGCACACAGTATGGAGAATGTTGTTATCTGTCCTGTAATAGAAAACTGGGTCAAGGCTCACATCAGCACCCTAACACTACCAGGTTACACCTCATACTGTGCTGTACAGCCTCAAAACATGGAACAAGCTACAAAAGGAGGGTGACTAGCAATAATTGTCAAGGATAACCACACCCCCATGTTGGTACCACAACAAGAAGCAGCATGGATTAGCCATGGTCAAGTACCAGTGGCTAAAACCGCCTCCCAGTATATTGCCTGCTGCAGACTACTGTCCTAACACCAGGAACTGCACCTGGCCTATGTTGGAATACAGGAATCTATCAAGCCCCCCAAAACACATTATATTGGTTGACTGAAAATAACCAGACATACACTGGGAGCATTCTACTAGCACCAACACAGTAGGAGAAAAGTTCCCAGAATCCATAAACCAAAATGCCCAGGAACAACGTACCACTCCCACAAAAGGGGTAAGCATACTGGATGTGATAATCAGCAACATGCGTACTGGATGGCAAGATGAGAAGTGTATCCCTCACTGGTAAGACCAGACCATAGAGTATTCACACCGGATATACACATCCTGACCACAGTCCCTGGCCAGAAAACCACAGTGAAAAACATGTGTAAAGCATAAGTTGCACCCCTCCAAACTGATGTGGAATCCACTAAAGACCCTGTGCAGGTGCAGAATATGGGACACACCACAGAACCTGTTATACAGGCATTCCATGAACACAGCCAGGAATGCTTGGATTATGCAATCACAAATAACAACAAGACACAATGCCATACACGCAGGCATCTGGCATGCTGGACTCCAGCCATTACCAAACCATGCAAGAGAATGAGGAAGCTACTACATGATAGAGCAAACATAAAAAGGGAAGTAATCACTGATCAGTAGTATGGCAATAAATATGTCCACACATACAATCCACTAAGGCCAGCCACAACAAGTAGAATCTGTGAATCCTGAGGCAATGTTACACCTGCCCCAAGTACACAGACAACCCTCAACTCCCCCCAATAAATACAAATATATGTGAAAGATGCAACCATTTATCCAAACCGGAGGCTGAGCTCTCCCAACTCAGTACTGTCAAAACTAGTCAGGAGAAGAAGGTAACCACATATACCACAAACCCAGTCCCACATAGACCTATCACAACTGTAAACCAAACACATAAACACAGAAAAACATTCTGGGAGGCCCTAATTACAAACACACCACACCAACAGAGGCCTCCAAAGCAGACCCCAAGGAACCACAACCTCCAAACATAGCACATGCAACACATAGTACACAAAGCTGGTGTGCCAAACAGTCACAGGCCAGAAGGAGAAACAACATGCCTGATACAGTTGTAATAGGTGTCTGTATAGGCAGACACACTGCTATCCCACTCACCAGACTGAACAAGGGAAAGGGTACAGTAAGCTACCTGTAGGCTGCCACAATATACCACATAACACAAGTACGCAGGTCACCCCAAAGCAAGCATAAATATGATGCACTCATTGTCCATGCTGGTGTGAATGACCCGAGATGAACCTCCCTGGACTACATGAAAAGAGACATGGATGAGCTCTCTGAGTATGTACTCCAGGCCGGTATGACACTGGCCGTTTGCAGCATCCAACCCTCACCAAGAATGATGCCACAGTACAAACACAGAATGATCAGCTTTAACAGGTGGCACAATTACAGCTGTCAGTCCAAGAGGATCTAATTTCTGTCTGCTTGAGATGTCATGCATGACAAGCCATGCTGCTGTTCCAGGGATGGCTTGCACCTGTTACCCCTGGGTGTCTGGATACTGGATAAGGCCTTTGCCACCTCCATAGAGCCGTACGTAGGCAAGGCCAAAAAGACTAACCAACCACCCTAGAAAACATAAGTGGTAAGAAACATAAGGGTAATGCTGACCAATGCCACATGTGTAAACTGCAATATGCATGCTCCTGAGGCACTTCCCAGTATGGAGAACATCGATGTCTGTGCAGTGACAGAAGCCTGCTGCAAGCCTACTGACAGCACACCAGCACTACCAGGTTATACCTCATATCATGCGTTATGGCCCCAACACCTGGACCAAAACATCAAAGTAGGGGGAGTATCCATATGCAGCACAGACACCCATATGGCCAGGTAACTGACAACACACGAAGAAGCGGAGACCACCCATGTGCACCTAACTGTAGTCAAAACTGCTGTACAGTCTGTAGCATGTGACAGGCCACACTCTCACACACAGGAACCCCACCCAGACATCCTGAAGACACTGGACAGTATGAATGCCCCACCAAATACCAAACAAGGTACTCACAAATTACCACATAGGTGGTAAACTATTATGTATGCAAGGAGTAATCAGGGACCTAGGGACACAAGTCAACAGTAACCCGTCATGTGACACTCACAATGCCAATGTGGCTAGGAAGATTGTCTATATTGGACACCGTATCATGAAAGGATTCACATCTACATCAACAGAGGTCACTGTGCCCCTGTACTGTTCTCTTATCAGACCCATAATCTAGTACAATGACTCATATGGGATGTACTGTACCTGACACCTGCAGCGGTTAGGAAGACCTCAAAGGTACCTCACCAAGAGGATAAAGGGTGTCAAATATATGTCATATGCTGCCTGGCTGTAGACAACCCAGCTGAATGCAGTCACAGACTGCCTACACAGAGGCATTGTATGTCTGTTGTACAAGGCCATGTCCAACACAGGGGTAATGGACATGCTCCACCCCAGGAAATCAAAGCCATTGGAGCTGTGAGAGTGACAGATGTCAACCTCAACACATAATGAAATAGGATATGCTGGAGGGACAGATACATAACCCAGAGGCTCCCCACACCCTGGAACAGGATCCCACTCCATGTTAGGCAGAGCCCCTCACTGACACCCCTCAACAGGAATATTGCCAAGTGGATGGATGATCGTAGATGTACACTGGGGTCTTCACTGTGTCACGTCCAGACAGAGGCACAGTAAAGAAAATCATAAATGGCCATAATATTCACATAGCAAGGCGAAGACACACACACTCTGGCTAGGCTTACTAATGCCCTAGGGTGGATAGCCTAGTATGAACCTATGAACTTATGAAGATACAAATTGTACAGGACACTAAGGATAATCACAAGGCTTATTCATCTGATGATAGGAACCATGTTGGGAATTCACAGATATGCTCCGAATCACACAGATATTACAAACAACATACCAAACACACACACATATTGCCAACATACAACCTGACAGGTGCAGTGCAACCCCCCCCCCCCAGAATGCAAAATATCTATCCCAGCAGACTGCTGGCCCCCTGACATTGCAGATGCTGAGGTAACAGCCATCATCTACAAAGCAAAACACACAGCAGCAAAGGTATGAGATGGTGTCCTGGGCTGAGGCCAGTATGGACTCCATGAAGAATGGAATGCCAAATCACACTACTGCTCAATGTCAGCCTTACCACAGGATATGTACCCAAAGAGCAGTGTACAACAACAGTGGTCCTTCACAACAAAGGTGTTGCCTGAATGGATACGGCAAACTACCACCCCAGGATCCTGACAAGCTTGGTCTGCACAGCTATGGAAAGGATCAGCATGTACCGCAGACATAAAGCTATCGGGGACCTACTGACACCGGACCCTACCCAGTGTGGCTGTCATAAGTGCAAATCCTGCCCCTAAACATGTTTTACCCATTTGAAACAGTCATTAAGGTCATCGATGAGGGCAATGTGGTCCACACAGCGTAGCTGGACCGTGCAAATGCTTCCAGACAATACCCTACGTGTTCAGTATGGATATGTTCACCAGCTTAAATATAAACCTCTATGTCAGTAGAGGGGTTGCAAACCAGACCAAGGACAGAACTGACATGGTCAGACATGCTGCATCCATGTCAGACTACAAAGCAGATATAAGTGGCATCCCACAAGGCTTGGTCCTGGGATCTCCCCCATTCTGTATATATGTCCCATAGGTACAGGCCAACATGGAAGGACTGTGACTGAACATTTATGCAGAGGAGTACAAACTGCCCAACATATCTGACCCCCAGCTGACACAACCAACCCATAAAAGGGCCGCATAGAAACAGACAACTGGTGCCATAGCCATGTCAGCAAACTAGATGCAGAAATGTGTATAGACAACCACCGTGGATATGCAGTAAGTGCCCACCAATTACCACACAGGTGTTAACCCATTACGTACCTAACATGTAATGAGAGACCTGGGGACACAAGGTGATAGATATCCTGCATTGGACAAACATGTGGCTGTAGTGTTCACAGAAACATACCATATACCCACCCAATCATGAAGGTTGTCAGATCTAGATAAGGGGAGGTCACTGTGGCTCTGCAGTCATCCTTTATCAACGGCACAATTGACTACAATAGCCCCTGTGGGATGTACCTCAGCAGACACCTCCATCAACTGTAAAGTCCACAACAGTACCTCACCAGGAGTAACAAAGAGCATGAACAGATGCCATGTGTTGCCTGATTAAACAAACTGCAGCTCCATACACTGCCATACTGCCCACCCAGAGGCAAGCTGTGCCTGATGTATGAAGCTATGTCCAAGCTGGAATCAATGAACATGCTGCACCTTGTACAATCTGAATGGCAGTGAGCTATGCACATGAGAGACCTGAACCCCAGCACTGACATACATAGGACAAGCTGTACTGAATGATCCATAACACAGAAGCCACCCCCACTCTTGAGTAAACTCCCAGTACAGGTTAGTCAGAGAGTCACCTATCGACACCCCTCAAGAGGAATCCTGATGAGTGGATGGGAGATGGTAGGTTTACCCTGGGTATCACTGTTATGTCACAGGTAGACGGAGGCACAGTATACTAACCATGACATATGGCATGGCAAACTCCAGTTACAATGTGTGTCGAAGGGCAAACACACTCTCTGACTAGCATCAGAAATGTCCTAGGGAACATCGCTAGTGTTTGCCAATGTCCACCTATGTTGTGGAATACACTACCAATGTTGGACAAGCTTCGTGTAGGTAATCCATATCTGAACATAATGCAACATGGTCATATCTGCACAACTGGCCCCTACACAGTCTGTTGTGCTCACTATGAAGATGTCAAGCAGTGATAGGACTAAAGCCTAGGATACTGTCCACCACAGTTGAAGTACTGAACCAGTACACTATACGGGATTACAGTGTTAGGTCATTATGAAAGGATGTTGACAACTGTATGTAATGTATCCCATGCAATCCCTGCAGGCACAGTATAATCCCTGTTGTGGTCAGACACGAAGCAGTTGGCCAGTAAGTACACAACATGACACCCAACACACAACCATAAATGTGAGATATTGTTGAAGTTCACACTCACCCAAATATGTGGTGGACTGCAGAGTTCAACATATGGAAAGCTCACACTGGGCATGCTCGCACACTTTGATAAATGAGGCATATGTCAGACAATATGCCATGGAAAGGCTGAACTGGGCATGCTCACACACTTAGGCCATATCTCCGTTTAGCAGTTGGCCACACATATCTGGTATTTATGCGTGTCATTCCAGGAACCAACCACAACACAGCAATCTGCCCAGTGCACACAGTAAATGACTACAGAGACATAAGTGATATAGTGGATCGCCCTCATATTCAAACATCTTCCACAGATACACAAGTTGTTCATAGGAACAGGGAATGCTATGGCAATAAAGACTTGCAAACAGTCTAACAGCAACAAATATTGTGCATCTGACAATTAAACATATGGGTGTAGAGGTCAATACTAGGCTGTTTGCCCTAGGGAATGACAACTTAGCCAAAGTGTGCTTGGCATCTGCATCCCCAGTACAGTAGGCTACTGTGCCACTGTAAAATAGGTCACATAAGGCAACGTGTGAGGCTAGTGTGCTGTGCCTCTGTCAAGCAGGGGCACAGTAGAGATCCCAGGGTTTGAATGTGCTAAGCCACATCCATGTTGTTGGTGTGTGCAGGAAGAGGGTTGCTGAGGACCTCTAACAGTAAGTGGGCTTCAATAACAGATTGAGGGGAGCCATATCTGCATTGTCTGGACAATTCCACTGTCAACACTGTGTTGTGATGATTATGTGAGATTGAAGTGTTGTGTCGGTACTGTTCACAGATGTCCTCCCTCTGTGGGCTACAGCTCTGCAATGTATTAGCTCACTCTCTGTCTGTTGGACGGCTCATATATGGCTGGTGTACACCTGACAGGTGTCCTGTTGTGGAGCAGTCATGGGTATATGTGGGATAGCATGATCAATGCAAACCTTACACATGCTCATAGAATGCAATTGTCAAGGATTATGCAGAGTGGCCAGTATAGTCCCCCAGCATGGGTCCTTTGAAGTCGTCCACCCCAGTCTCCACAAGTGTAGAGTCTGCTTGTGCTAAATACAGTTTGTTTGCAGTGACAACCTTGCCTGGGGGTGGGGATGGGATAGGGATGTCCAGGGAAAGGTGTGTATGGTCAGATATCAACAATGGTGGTCTACCTCTGGTGTGGAACAGTGAGTACCCATGTTGCAGATGGACAGGTGCAATATGTATTCCCCCATGTGGCTGTGGTGAGTGGTTCTGCCATAGCACATGGACCCACAAATTCGAGTGGCTGTAGGGTAATGTTGTAGAGGCCTGAGTAGTTCCCACACACAATATGCCTGTACCTGATGTTAACAACTGGAATGGTGTATGTGAACACCTGCATATCCCGGCACTGTTCCCAGGGAAGCAAACTGTGTGTCCTGGATGTGGGAGTGGTGTTCTGGACTGGTTGTATTGTGTGTTACAGGTCCTGTGGTCACGAAGCATGGTATAGAACATAACCTGCCAGTGTGATGTGCATATCTGACCCTGAAGTAGGTGGCTGCAAATGCATATATATGCTATCCCCCACCTGACAGGTTGTACTAGATGTACATACCTCTGTAGAAATAAAGATGTCAGCACCCTATAAATACTGCAGGTGCAAAACAGATGCCCAGTAATTTGGATAGCGTGCTCTGCTAATGCGTTTCCCTCAAGTGCCATAATATAGTTAGGTAGGAGTTTGAACCGTGCAAATGCTCAGTGTGTGTTTGGGTGAGTGGGGTTGATGTTTGTGCAAGTCTGTGTGAGGGAAGTGTCCCTTTTGGCAACTGAGAAAACACTCTACAGGATGCACATTCCCCTTTCTAAGCAATGATGATGTCAGCACCCTATAAGTACAGCAGGAGAAGGGAAACCTCCCAGTAGTGCGAATAGCGCGCTCCGCTAATGCATCTGTCTCGAGTGTCATAACATAGCTAGGTAGGAGTTTGAATCCTGCCACTGCCCAGTGTGTGTGGAGGAGGGTTAGTGTGTGTGTGCAAGTCTGTTTGAGGGACATTTCCCTTTTGGCAACTGGGAAAACACTCTACAGGATGCACATTCCCCTATCTAAACACTGATGATGTTAGCACCCTATAAGTACAGCAGGAGAAGGGAAACATCCCAGTAATGCGAATAGTGTGCTCCGCTAATGCGTCTGTCATGAGTGCCCTAACATAGTTAGATAGGGGTTTGAATCCTGCAACTGCCCACTGTGTGTGGAGGGGGGTTAGTGTGTGTGCAAGTCTGTGTGAAGAAAATGCCCCTTTTGGCAACTGGGAAAACACTCTACAGGATGCACATTCCCCTATCTAAGCACTGATGATGTCAGCACCCTATAAGTAAAGCAGGAGAAGGGAAACCTCCCAGCAATGCAAATAGCGCGCTTTGCTAATACGAGTGTCATACATAGTTAGGAATGGGTTTGAATCCTGCAACTGCCCAGTGTGTGTGGAGGGGGGTGTGAGGGAAATGTCCCTTTTGGCAACTGGGAAACACTCTACAGGATGCACATTCCCCTATCTAAGCACTGATGATGTCAGCACCCTATAAGTACAGCAGGAGAAGAAAAAACCTCCCAGTAATGTGAATAGCGCGCTCTGCTAATGCGTCTGTCATGAGTGTCAAAACATTGTTAATAATGGATTTGAATCCTGCAACTGCCCAGTGTGTGTGGAGGGGGGTTAGTGTGTGTGCAAATCTGTGTGAGAGAAATGTCCCTTTTGGCAACTGGGAAAACACTCTACAGGATGCACATTCCCCTATCTAAGCACTGATGATGTCAGCACCCTATAAGTACAGCAGGAGAAATGAAACCTCCCAGTAATCCAAATAGCGCACTCTGCTAATGCGTCTTTCTCAAATGTCATAACATAGTTAGGTAGGGGTTTAAAACCTACAAATGGCGAGTGTGTGTGTTTGGATGAGGGGAGTTTGTGTGTGTGTGCAATTCTGTATGAAAAGCATGTGCATTTTGGCAATCAGGAGATCACACTACATGATGCACATTACTCTTTCCAAACACTGATGATGTCAGTACCCTATAAGTACAGCTGGAAAAGAAGAACTTCCTAGCAATCCGAATAGTGCGCTTTGCTAATGTGTCTCTCTCATGTTTCGTGACCATAGTTAGGTAGAGGTATGAATCCAGCAAATGGCAAGTGTGTGTGTAATTGCAAGTGTGAGAGAACAGATCCTTTTGGCAAATACTACAATACACCAGATGCTGCATATTCCCCCAGTAAACACAGGGGATGTCACCACACTATCAGTACAGCCAAACAGGGCTACTTGCCCAGTAATGCCAATAGTGCGCTCTGCTACTGGGTCTATTACCACTGTCAGAGCACAGATAGGTATGTTTTAGAAACCCACAATTGCCACGTGTGGTTGTGTCACACTATATGACCATGTGTGGGTTGTTGTTCATAACAATGCATGCCATTGCCTAACCCAGCAATGGTAATGCACACATGATGTATGTGCGTGACACATCCACATATATACTTGTGACCTTCAGTAGTTACCATGTCTGACACGTGCCTCAAGTGGATAAATGGTATTCGCAATGCATAACAATATGACTGTGTCTTACTGTGCAGGGGCCACACGCGGTATGTGTCTATACAGTGTGGGTTGTATATGGTATAATACCTACAGCAGGGGATACACATCTGGTCTGGGCCATATAGTCTACATGTAGTTGATGAACAGGTGCTGCATGTTCCCACCTGTTGTGGGAGTGGTAACATGTTGTTCCACTGCAATTCAGTGACTACATGCTGGAAACCTTTCAGCTAATGTGTTGTAGCTACAGTAATGCTCATGCACAACGTTTGGCTGGATGCAGTCCAGCCATATAAATACATTTCTTGAGACTGTCATATTGCCAGTGTTGTTAGGGAGGATAGGTGGGTTTCCTGTGTATGGGAGGGTTGTGTGTGCCAGGCTATGAACCAGAAGACAGTCCAACACACTGTTAGCTGCTCATGGATAGGCCCTGATGCTTTGTGCTGTGCCAACAACCTGGAGGTGTGTGTATCTGTGGTGCCTTGAGATACCACCCCCCTGTCCATGTGTGTTACATGTGTAGGGGACGACAGGCATGGTATGAGGTATAACCTGGCAGTGATGGGTTGCACCTGTGAGCCGTGAATCAGGAATCTGGTACTGCACAGATATTGCAGTTCACCGTGCTGAGAACAGTGTCCAGTGCATGCATCTTGCGGTGTACACTGCTGGTGTTGTGTAGCATCACTGTTAGTGTCCTATCCTGTGTGATACCCACGGAGGTGGCTATGTAATCTGTGTCCTGCAGCAAAAGGCACTATGTGTGTATCAAGGGGCTTCGCCAATATACAATGGCCCATGGGTGTCATGTGCAAGCTGCCCCTCGCAAATCATTGTGGCTTCCCTAGCATGTAAGCACACGTTGACAGCCATTGGATACCCTGTGAATGACATTGGAGATTGAGCAGAATGTAGACATAGAACACCCTTCCTACGTATTGTGGTAGCATATCTGGTGAGGGTATGATGGCAACCAAGATCAGGCTCATACTGGCCCGTGCCACATGCTGAGAGATCCCTTCTATGTTCCCTATCATGTAGTCCAGGGAGGTATGTCTCAGGTCATCCATAGTGGCATGGTCAATGACTGAGTCATATGTGTCCATGCCTCTGACTGACCTGGATGCATGTGTTTTGTGGGGGACCATAGTGCCCCACAGGCATATCACTGTGACCTTCACCATGTACAGCCTGTTGAGTGGGACCCCACTGCAGTGGCCAAGAGAGGTACCTGACACATTTGTAACAGGTGTGTAGTGTAGCCCTACAGGCTGTGAGTGTGTGGCACACAGGATGTGTGTGCCATGTGTGGCACGTGCTCTGTTTCGACGAAATGTATGCCTGTGTGCCAGCTGTGGAGGTGTGTGATGCTCAGGCAGGATGCTATTCTGAGTCTCCAAGTATGGCCCAGTGTGTTCGGATTGCTGTCAGTGCAGGTCTATGTCAGACTGGTATTGTAGTCACTGTAGTATGTCATGCCACCTGACAGGGTATGGCAGTACTGTGTTCAGAGTGCTCAGTCCCCAGATTGGCTATGTGGTGGCATCCCACACATGTGTTGTACGTTCCTGGCCAGGGGAGAGGGTTGACTGCATACATGTGGCAGCTGTGACATTGCCACATGACTCACATAAACCACAACTGGACCATAGAGGTGATTCTCAGGTTACCTTTGCACATGCTACCATAGTAGTGTGATTGCCATGGTGATTAACAACACATAGGGCCAATGGGGAACAACATACTGAAGGTGAGTATGTGTGGATGTACTGCTACTGATTTCATAGCACTGGCATATATGACTGCACACGTGGGTAAATGCCAGGTAAGTCATGTGCAATGTGTCACAGGCAACGTACATGCGAACCGGACAGACAGTGACGTTCTGTCATGTGGAAAATTGACATATGTATAGTACGCTATGCAAATGTCACTAGGAGTCCACAGAAGCTCTGTAACTCTGCATTGCAGGTGGAAGCAGTGTTTCAGGGAACCCCAAGCAAACATGCATGCAAACAAAGCTACAGTAAGCAGGGATGGAAGTAGTCCATTGTACAACAAAGAAGGGGTAACACTTACAGTAGGTAACAGTGCAAATATGAAGGCACTATCAACATGTACTCAGGAATGCACAGCTCAGATGTCCATGGTAGAACTGATATTATGTCATAGTTAATTGTGATTTGTATTACATTGGTACTGCACACATATCAACATGCGCAAACATCCACATTGCATAGTCGTTGTGGGCAACATGCCACCATTACTGTACATGTCCATCATTGCGTATCACTACTTGCATTAGCTTCTCCCCTGTGCTACCTATGTATGTGGCTATCTGTTGACATCCTTACCACCGGTATGCAATAATGTGCAGCTGTTACACTATGGTACTTACTATGGGTGTAGATAACAATTCAGGACAGTCATACAGTTACTGCATCAGGCATGCTGGGATATACACACAGTCATATTAGCACACTGTACTGTTACCACCATGATACTAGCAATACACTTCTATGTAGTCACCCTGTGCATCAGCAACGTGTTTACCTGTTCCTGCACTGATGTTGGAGATTGCAGGAGGTGGCACAGTTTCATCATATGCACAGGGTGTGAATTAGGTATGCCTGAGTCTGCCACTGATACCACCAATTGACATGTGTGTGTATGTGTGTTGGTGAGGGACAGCAGTACAGGGTGGGGCACTGTTGGTGCAGTGTGTGCATGTATGTGGTAGCCCTAGGTGTTAACATTCCGCATGTGTGTATGCATGCACACAGTTCCACCTCATGGCTGCCATATACTGGAGTTTGTGGACAGCCACAGACTGCACCTGGCAGGTCATACAGATCAGTGTCTGTGGGCACGGACACGGTACCTGTGCCTGGCAGGTGTGCTACAGACCGTATCCAGTACTAAGCCAGACTGGGTACTGTCATCAGAAGCGGGAGTGTGTTGACTGGACACAGGTCCCTGTTGGGACTGTCCAGAGCCATGTGCACGTGGTCTCCTGGGGCGTTCCGATGACAGCACAGACCCAGAATTGCTGGGGCTGCTGCTGGCACTATGGGGGCGTCTGCAGGCCTGTTGTCATCTGTGCCGACTGCCAGCTGCTGCTGTTGCTGGCATACGGCCACATCGACGCCGCAACCGTCCACCATTGCCCTGGCTCATGGACATGTGGTTGTGGAACTGCTGTAATATGTCCCCACAGCGTCTGTCTATGACATCGGTGAAATTATGGATAGCATCCGGATGTCACGCATACTGTCAGTCATGGCTGTGCGACATGCTCTCAGCTCCCTCAGACCCTGTCTGGTGTACCTTTCCATACGAGACTGTGCCTGCATGACAGTCCGAAACATAGCTGAGGTTGACAGACCTCTTTGGGTACGTCTGCCAGAGGCAGTACGCCCATGGATGCTCCCACGAGAACCCATGGACAACTGTCTGTGTGGTACCATTGCAGGACCCTGCCCATGGCTGCTGTGTGGGGAAGCATGTGTCACAGATATCACATTACCCTGGTCAATGCCCACTGTATCCTGTCCATCACCTAGGGACAATGGTGACATAGGATGTACTGGCAGGATGACTGTGCGCAATGATGGGGTTGACAGCTGTGTACTGTCAATTGGCTGACCGATGATGGACCCTGACACACCTTCCTGTGCCATTACACAGATATCATCATTATCAGTACCTGTGGCACCAGATTCAGGTTCCCTGCTGCAGGACACCAGAGCAGCACCAGAACCTGTGGGAGGAAGACAGGAAACACAGTTTACAATGTCTACACAATGTTACCAGTGATGCACTAATGCACACATGCACACATGCACACGTGGACACATGCACACATGCACACATGCACATGTGGACACAGGTACACATGCATACATGCACAGAAGCACACATGCACACATGCACACTTGGACATGTGCACACATGTACACATGCACACATGCACACATGCACACATGGACACAGGCACACATGCACACGTGGACACAGGCACACATGCACACATGCACACATGCACACGTGGACACAGGCACACATGCACACGTGGACACAGGCACACATGCACACATGCACACATGCACACATGCACACCCCACAGTATACACACAGAGCACTACTGAGTTACACTAGTATTACTAGCACTATCAGGACTATTATAGATATTGTTAAAATACACTCACCAGCATGGATGGGCTGCCTTGCTCTAACACCGGAGGGACCTGCAAAAATGAGGAGATTAATGTCAGTGGGCACAACTGTGCCATTGATACTGCGTATGATACAGTGCAGTAGTAGACCAGTTGCCTTTCACATGTCAGCTGCTGATATTGGCAATATCACACCTGCACAATTACATACTATGTTGACAGCTACATACCACGGACACACCTTACACATGCATAAACTAACGGTGTACAGAACAGTCAAGTGTACATATGGCATATTACCTGCATACTCCATGTCGTGTTGCTGTGTGGATCCAGCCTCCATCATGATGCAGGTGTGTTGCTGTTGATGTTCCAGGGCTGGAGCCACAACACTTAGGAGTAGCCCCTCCAGTCTGGTGAGGGGGGGATGTGTGGCCACCCCACCTCCTGTGGTGACCTGTTGTCTGTGGATATCCGACGCACACTGATGGACATTTCTGATTAAATCACTGCAGTGATGTTGTACCTGCTCATATGTCCTATTATGCGTGCCAATGTCATTTACCCTATGGACAAGGTCTTGCCACAGTGCAGCCCTCTCCTGCTGATTCTGGCTGGTGCGGGAAAACAGTATGTCATAATCCCGCACCAGGCTCTGGTGTATCTCTTCATCTTCTGCAGCAGAGTAGGCAGGATTTCGCTGACACGCCATGTCCCTGGAAGAGAACACAAACAGGATATCAGCAGACTATGTCAGCAATATATGGCTCACATACTATACATGATACTCAACTGTAGTGATATACTACTACTCCCATATGTAATACGTGTGTGTCTCTTGGTGGATACACAAGTACATGGCCAGATATCAGTGCTCAGCCAACACCTGTGCAACAATACCTGCCACATTCCATACAACATAGTAGCATGCCCCATCGGTCAGCACACTGAGACAGGTCCAATGCACAACCTCACTCTGGGGGTTTATACCAAGGTACTGTATGTGGAACGCCATCCACTAGTGTGATCTGGACACAACTTACTCAGCCTGGATATACATATCCCACCACCACCACCACCACCACCAGCACAGTAGACTACTTTGATATATATGTGATTAGACAGATATTCACTTGTTAGGACTGACATGGTATCCATGCAGCCCACTGGGCCAGTGGAAGCCACAACCCACACTGCTGACCCCTTTGCGAATGCTTCCAATGGACATCCCAAAGAATGCATGGAACATGCACACACATTTCTAACCCAGACCCTATGCACAAAGGTTAGGCATCCTGTCTGGTGGACCCCAGCCAAAGGCAGGTTGTATAATGATAGAAGGAGGCTACTGCAGGACAGAGCAGATTCACATAAAGGGAAGGCATCTGTGGTCAGCACTGGTAATAAGCTACGGTCTGTCATAACAACATCCACGGCCTACTCTGGGAGGGAAATGGCCACGGACACTATAGATAACCACAAGGCCTTCTTCAGTTATGTTAGACATATGGACCAAATGCCTCAGATATGCTCTGAGTTACTACACACCTACTTAACATTCACTGAACACACAGATATTGGCAACATTCTGGCAGACAGGTTCAGTGCACGTATCCCCCCTCCTTCTCCCCCACACTTAGAAATACTTATCACAGCTGAATGTAACCTCCCTATCATCTCAGATGTCCAGGTGAGGGCTGCCCTCAGCAAAGCAGAACACACAGCATCAATGTGACCTGATGGTATCCCTGGATGTGTGCTACGTGTACTCCTAGAGGACATACAACCGCTTATAAGACTGATATTTAACCTTGGCCGTACTACGGGATATGTACCTGAACACTGGCATACAGCAACAGTGGTCCCACTCCACTAAGGAGGCACCTCTACTGACCCTGGGAACTACCGCCCCATAAGCTTAACCAGCCTGGTCTGCAAAGCTATGGAATGATTCAGTATGGGACGCATATACAGTGATATTGAGTACCTGCAGTCACTTGATCACACCCAGTTTGCCTTTGTGATGGGCTGATCCTGCCTTTTGAACCTGGGTGACCTTTCAAAACAGTCACTACAGCCATTGATGAGGGCAACGCAGTCCATACAGCCTACCTGGACTTGCCTAAGGCCTTCAACACAGTACTCCACTCAGGCATCATAGACAAACTCATTAGTTTACATGTTACTACATATGTCACATGATGGGTTGCACACTGGTTGACATACAGAATCCATAATATCGATATTGCGGAAGCCATGTCAGACTCACTGCCAGTCACATGTGGTATCCCACAGGGCTCTGTCCTAGGACCCCTCTTGTTTGGCATTTACTTCTCAGATGTGAAAGCAAACATGTGCGGGTTGTGGATGACAAAGTTCCCAGATGACTGCGAACTAAGCACCATAGTCGTTACACCAGCTGACACACACATCCTACAGACAGGCCTCACTGAAACAGACAACTGGTGCCAGGATCATGGCCTAACACTGAATGACATGTAATGTATAGTCATCCCCTTTGGGTGGAACTACGTGCACACAACATATCACATGGACATACCTACAGATACAGACCTATGACACATATGGAGGGTTCACAGCATGTAGACTATTAACTTGTTACTTTACATTACCTGTGTTTGTTGCAGCTGGATGCGTTACCGTTACTACAGCTTCTTGCTGCTGCTAGCCCAGCTTGGTACTGACACTGCTGACAGCTTCAACTTAGTTTGTGTACCATGTGTTGTTGTTTGTGTTCTTATTTTCTTTTTTTCATTTCTTTTTTTTTCTTTCTCTCTCTCTCTCTCTCTCCCTCTCTCTCTGTCTGCCTCCAGACGGTGCAATGAAAGTATTGCATGTGTGGAGTGTAAGTACAGGATGCTTTTGTAGGTATCTGCATAAGCCCATGTGATGGCATCTGCACCAGTTGTAAGCCAGCATTTGCTAATTGCATGCAGCCAGTTGTGTACTGATTGCAGTTCTCACTGTGACTTCAGGACAGTGCTATAAAAGGGTATGTGAGATAGGCATTGCCCTTTCAGATTGTAAGGGCGGGGACCATGCTGGTATGCTGTGGACACTGTTCTGTGAGTGTAAAGGTTAGTATCTCTCTCATGATTCAGGCTGTGTTGTAGATTCACATTTCTCCATTCCTCTCTTCTGTTTCCTGTACTAAGTGTGTATGCACACTGACACCTACAACTATATATATATATATATATATATATATATATATATATATATATATATATATATATATATATACATTTATATATGTACATTAACTGACATTATTACCTACTAGCTACCAACTAGCATGGCTGTTTCTGTTCACACATGACATGCTTTGTGTACTACACATCCTATATTCCCTTTACATTCATTCCTACTATTACATGATATATTTATTTTAGCACAATGCTTATGCATAACAGTCATGGCTTAATAGTAGGTCATGCAGACTACTGTTTGCAAAGTCCTGGGTTCAGGACTGACAGTGGGATTTTATTTTGCTTTTGAACTGACTACAGGACCTGTCAATCAGAGTGACTAAGGCACTTTTAAGCAGTTGTAACCGGGTTAGCGCTGGTTTGTGCGGAGCTCCCGTATGCGCACTGGTGTTCAGCTCCACTCAGACCCGCTTACAACTGCTTAACAGTGCTTACTCTGGTGCACACCCATGCTATTTTCTTTGAAAGAAATGAAAATGGGGAGACAGGAAAGTGGTGAAAAAGGGGTCACAAAGAGGGTAAGACAGTAGGCAAACAAGCTTGGGTTTTGCAGGAGGGATGTAGGTAAGGCCCATAGCTGCCTATTTCTTCATCAGCAACAGCTGTGCATATGTTTGTAATTTGGTGTGACATTTGAAACCCTCCACCCCTGAGAGAGGTGTCAGGACAACAATAATACTTGTACAGCCAATTGTAATTGATAGTTTCCATGTCCAGCAGACATGTGTGCGGAATGGGCAGCTATGTATGGGGCGTAATTTTTTGTGGGTACAGAGTGCCCTTTTTTTTTTTTTTTTTTTCAGGTGAGAGTGGTATGTCAGGTAAAGGAAGTCGGTATAGCTGCGGAGGTAGGTTGGGTAGGTCAACAGACAAGACAAACAAGATGCATACAGGGGCAGTGTATGACATGTGTGGGGGGGTTACACAATTGACGGGGATGGATGTTTGGATATCCAGAGCCCATGAGCCCACAGATGGCAACAGTGGAACTGATATCCCCACCCATGGGCAGCTGCCACTGTTCCTTCACTGCCCAGGATGGGGCTGTGCTGGGGGCTGTGTAGGCCGGGCAACAGGCATGCCCGTAAGTTGTGCCACCTGTGCCTCAAGCTGGTGTAGGGGCCCAAGAACAGAGTCCCGGATCTCCCTATGCACCACAGTCCGGACGCTATGGAGGGTGAGTGGTGGTTCTCCTCCGGCCACACTTGCAGAGGGGGGACAGGCCCCATCCCCTGCAGCGCTTCCACCCGCAGGTGGCACAGGGCCACTGGAGGAGGGTCCAGACTGGGAACTAGTGCCAGATGCACTCGCCAGCTGAGGTGGGAGAGGTGGGTCCGCTGGAACCCGCCTTCCCTGTCGTCCTATGTTTTGCATTATGTCATGACAGTTTGGGTTCATATGTTCATAGGTTGGTACTAGGCTATCAGCCCTAGGGCCTATACAAGCCTAGCCATAACAATTCCCCGGCTATTTCTTCCCACATTATTTACTTTCCTAGACCCATAACATACAATACCATTCGCAATTAGTTGTAACAGCATGCATTAGTATTCCCATTAACCAAACACCCAGATATTCACACCATTGAACAGCGAGCATAACACATGCATAATTTGAACAGAGATACACAGTCCAACAACATGCATGGTTGATTGATGGCAACAGGCCATCAGGTTTGGATGTATGAACAGGGCAGATGCATCAACGTACATGCAAATATTTATAACCCAACAGGACAAATGTCCAGGGGTGTTAATTGTGATTGCACATACCAATTTCACGTGGAATGGATTATATGTTGTTATAGGGTGGGGTGAAAAAAATATTATTAACACCTTCGAATACTAATACATATGCTGTACATTTCTAATAGCTGCAGAGATATACACACTACTGTTCTAACTACAGTTTCCTATATGATAACTACTTCAATTTGGTGATAGGACTGTTACTGCTATATCAATATACATTTTATTGTTATTCATACATGTTCATATCTGGCTTTGTTCAGCTACATCATCCTGCTACATTTGCTTTATATAGCTATAGACAACTGTGGATGTTTGGTATTTCAGACAATCATACTATCTGCATATTGCAGACTGAGAGAAACATATCCAGATTTTGGGATACACATTCCAGCTGCAGCAACACTTTGAACACATTTCGCTGTTTGGTTCTGCTTGTCACATTCATTTCATTCTGTACTGACTGCAGTATACTTTATTCAGGGGTTATTACTACTTTATTTGTGGATTCATAACTCTTTCTCACACTCTCTCGCTTGTTTTCATTTTACTATTCAGGATGGTACTTACTTCTAGGCTTTATTGACATGTTTTACCTGTAGTTATTACAATCCTTTCCAGCAGTCTCACTTCTGTCATGTTTCAGTATTTCAACAGGGATATATTTCACACATGTGATTTGCTCATCTTCTGCAGCTGTACTTTTCAGCCTGCTGCAGGTTGTGCACTATTATATTACAGGTGGGGCATCTTTATTTCAGACTTTATTTCAGACATTTTCATTTTTCTGTTTGGATTACAGACTGCAACACACTTTTGTAATCAAGCAATTCTTGCAAACACTCTTACGCTGTTCCTTGCACATTTTATTACTTAGTGACTACACTGCACTCTTTTCTAACTGTCATACTTTTATATTTCTTTACAGTTACTGGGAGAGGATTACTGACCTGCCTGGTGGTGCAACCGCACCAGCCTATCGCCATAGGCTCTGCGGTTCGCAGAACGGACACCTGCAGCTGTAATATAAATTAAGTAATATTGGAATACACATCTCCATAATATCCACTAGTTTAACTTCTTACATACAAAACTAAATGTAACTTACTCAGTATAGGGGCATTGGGCATTTTCCGGGCCTCCTGGATCCAAAGGTTCAATTGGTCCTGCTTACATCTCCTCAGGTCCACATGGTGGTGACAGACCTGTTCACCAGTCCTTGGAATCCCTGTGGCACTGGTGAGATCATGAGCCAACCGGTCCCACGCCTCAGCCCTATATGCTCCCCGCAGGACCTGGCCCTGCATGAGCTGGGCCTCATGATTGTGGACTAGGAGCCAGACCATATATCTAGACTCCTCAACGCCCCACCTCTGTGCTCAAAAGCAACTACCCTCACCTACTCCTTGACATTCTGGCTGCAAGTTAGTTCTACAATCGTTTATGCTGTGTATTCCCGCCTATGGGGCTTATATATGCCGTTTTTCCTGCACTTATCTGTGATTGGCCATTTTGGAATTGTATCAACTTCACAGAACCTGCTTTGTCATGCTCCACTTTCTATTCATTCCTATATATTTGCTATTACTGCATTTCTAAGTACAGCTGTCATGGCTTAGTGGTTCAGTACCTTGACTATGGTGCATGGTATCCTGGGTTCGAACCCGGACACTGCTTTTTATATTTTATGACTGTCTAGACAGGCTAGGGGTGTGTCTGTGTAAAGGCAGTTTTGTTACAGCTTGCTCAACGTTGCCCGTCGGTTAGCTTGTTGGCGAGGCGCGCAGCTCCGCGCAAACGGGGTACGCTGGTTTACGCTTCATTTGGCTGTCAGCATGCAACTTACGCTCAGCTCAGCTAGGGGCCCACAGTTTCAGCATGTTAAACCACTGCTCACCTACAGGCACTCATTTTGCACCTGTTGAACCACTGCTCACCTTCGGGCACTCATTTTACACCTGTTAAACCACTGCTCACCTATGGGCAGATGCACTCAACTTGTTAAACTGTAGCTCAGCTATAGGCACATCTGGCATTTTTTATTATTTTGTTATCTCACATTTCTTCAAAATAAATGGCCCATTTCATTACATTTTACATAAAATATAATTTTATATGTGTACATATATGTCAGGGACTTGTTCCGTGCTTATTTCACTAAAAATAAAAATTGATGTTGTGGGGGCTTGAACGATGACTGCCTGCTCTTCAGCCGATGTCTCTATCACTACGCTATTGCTTTTTGGTTTACTTTGCATATTTAGTTCTTATATGCTTTTCCACTGACTTCTAACTGTGGCTTAGCTACGGGCACACCCGCGCAAATGAGCGCACTCACGGGCAAACATCTTTACAATTTAGAAAAAATGCAAGAAGAACCAACCAATCCTAAATGCAGACTACAGTTCCCCTTAGCTCGAACAGATGAGTGACACACAATAAAGTGCCAACAGCCTCACCTTATTCCAAGATACGAACAAACTGAGGAGCTCACTACGCTGCGTGCGGAAGTCACCATGCTCAAAGCGGATGTAATCAAACTTTTAGTTGGCAAGCTAGCCGATTCTGTACAGTTGGGTACTCGAATGGCTACACCATCGACTTCCGTACACACCGGAGGTACACCAGCTTATGTAGCAGAAAGGATCATTCTTAATAGTCATGGGGAGATACCCAATGGACAAGCGGAAGCTTGCGAATTAAAAACACCATCGATGAACATGGATATTAAAGAAACCAATGACATTGGTTTATCCAAGGCTGAATTCACTTTTGACTTTAGCCTGTTCCATCATTCGGAGGAAAACCATCGATTAGGAGCGAGACTCAAGCAGTGTGACAATATAAAAACGTATTCAAATATCACCGGTAGAGGTGTGGAAAACAATAAAGGTACTGTCACTAAAAACACCATTTTTAGCCCTAGTAATGGGTTTAACAAGAGACTGAATACTGGGCATTATGTTACTAAAAGTAACAAGGGTATAGGGAATCAATTTCACGATGCTATTAATGAATTTATAGCAGATGATTATGATTTTGCAGTTAATGTTGAATATAAAAGAACACAGAGTAGAAATGTGTCCAGTATTGCTACAGATGGTTTAAAAGCTAAGATTTATGTGTTAGGCAAAAAGTTGATTCATTTAAAAAGCGCCAAAATTGACAATGCTTATTTAGACAAATGTATGAAAGCACAAATAGTACCTAAGGGTTTACGTTTTTTCAAACTGCCTTTAGGTATTGTATATAAGAATTCTGTGATGCAGGAGTTTAACAAAATGTTTGACAATTTTGGTTGCATGTATATGAAAATGCTTATGAAATTTAATGAAGAGAAATATGCTGCATTATTTAATGAACTTGAAGTGTTAAATGATGCAATAGTACATGATAGTGACTTTGAACAGTGGAAGGATTTATATTCAAAACAATTTTATATAGCTAACAATAGGACTAACAGTGTATTCAATAGGAAGGCGAATAAGTTTGAAAGGGATACGGAACATTATAAGATAGGAAGGGCGTATATATGGCCACAACGTAAAGGTGAAGATGATAACGCCTTTGACCTACATTACAACATAGGGAGAGGTAGAAACCATAGACACAACGTGGATACAAATTTTCAAGGGGGGAGATTCTATCCAGCCCCAAAGACACATCAAAGGAGATATTAAGCCATTGTAGTTGTGAGAAATGCACTTTGGGATCCAACTCACAGATAGCCAGGGTAGGTTTAGAGATGCATGAAAGTGTTCCAGAGTTGTTGTCTACGGATTTTAAAATAGAATAAATAATGGAATTAACTGATTTTACCCTACCCAAGATATATATACATACAGTGGCTTTAAGGTGTATAATTATACGGATATCAAGATAACACAAGAATTCTTCACTCTATTTAGCAAGGGAATGAAGTATATTCCCACAGTACATTTCAATTTATTTGACACTATCAAAGAAATTAAATTATTTTGCCGTAGATTGAATTTGGCAGTGCAATTTAATGATAAAAAGAATGAATATAATGAGAATCAACAGAGGCTCACCAAGAAAAGTTCGTATATTCCCATTACAAATCCACAAGTAGCACTTTATGAGAAAGTGGTATGCAGGAAAATATATGAGTTATACAAAAATATTAAGATCAACAAAAACCTCCAACACAAGTTTTGTGACAATTTAATGGAAGCTGAGAGAAAAACTTTAGAAGAAATAATTTTGAACAAAAGTATTAGGATCATGAAGCCCGACAAGGGCGGAGGTATCATTATATTTTATTCCCTTCAGTACCATAATGAAATACATGAGATTTTGTTTAATTCAGGAAACTACGAGGAGGTGTCTCTCAACCAAATTAACATAGGATATAGAAGAATAGATTCGGCCATCGAAGAGTACCTTTTGGACAACCGCATTAACAATGAGTTGTATAATTTCATTAGGAATGAGTACCCTCGGATGGCAAATATAGTCGGAATACCTAAGATACACAAATGTTTGGAAAAAAAAACCCTTTAGACCTATTATTTCTGGATCAAAATCTAAAACATTTAGTTTAGGTGTCACTATAGATCAGTGGACCAAGCATATATATGTTAATGTCCCGCACCTAATTAAAGATTCTTGGGATTTTCTAAGTAAGCTAATTCCTGAGGTATGGGGAGAGGACATTACATTTATTACTGTTGATGTCCAAGACCTCTTTTCTTGCATTCCCACATCTAAAGGATTGGAATGTTTTTGTAACAGCTTGCGTAAATATTCCGGATTGAGTTGGGAAAGGATTAATCTCATATTAGATATGATGGGACTAATACTAGATCACAACTATATACAGTTCCAAGGTGAATTTTTCAGACAAACCAGAGGGGTCGCTATGGATGCATCTTGTGCGCCCATATTTGCCAACCTGGTTATGTTAGAGTGGGAGAATTTATTTGTCTTTCCCAGTGAATATTGCAAGTATATAACCTTATATTCTAGATTTTTGGACGATCTATTCATCATCTGGAAGGGACCGAGTGAGCTTATTCCTGAATTCATTACATACATTAATAATACCACAGAATTTTTGGAATTTACATATCAAATGGGTACTGAAGGAATAGCATATTTAGACACTTATATCAGCAATGTTGGTGATGGGTTTGCTTCCAAATTGTATGGAAAACCCACGTTTTCCAATGATTACATCCAATTTGGTAGTTGCCATTCACCTTACATATTTAAAAATGTAGTAAAAGGGCAGTGCATCAAAGCAGCCCGTATGTCTTCCACTTGGGATCTCATGACTGATGAATTGGATGTTATATACAATCTTTTTATAGATAGAGGGTACCCTAAAAGAATGTTAGATGATGTGGTTGAATATGTAAAATAACAGTGGGGTAAAAAATATCCCCCACTTTTAGGGAAAGTTTGGTCTGACAGTAAAATTGTGAAAAAGTTTCAAGACAGGAGGGTTTGTGTTATTATGTATAACACATATACCAATTTGGTTAATGAGATCCTTCGTAGACATTGGGACTTATTATCAAGTGGTGAAGCGATAGGACACATAGTTGGTAACTACCCGGTGTGTGTGTTAAAAACCTCAAACAATTTAAAGAAATTATTAGAAAGTGGGGTGTATAGAAATAAAATTGGTAATAATAAAAGGGGTACTAGTAAGTGTGGAACATGTGGACAGTGCAAGTACATCAATGAGAATAAGTCTATTAAATTGGACAATATTATCAAAAGTATTTGCAGATGTAGAGCAGGGAATTGTAATACACAAAGGGTGGTATACCTTGCCACATGTTCACGGTGCTCTGCATATTATGTAGGCAAGACAGAGAGAAGGCTAAAAACTCGCATTTATGAACATATATATAAAATCAGTAAATGCGATGCAAAAAATGCCCTCAGTAAACATGTAATTGAAAAAGGGAAAGAACATAAATTTAGTTTTGCCATAATAGATCAAGTCGACATGTCAGTAGGTATGGGAAATTGGAAAGCGTATCTCGGGTTATTGGAGAGTAAGTGGCAGATTTGTTGTGATGCCACAACGTATCCTGAGTTAAATGAGTATATTAGTTTAAAACTATTCTTAATTTTAGATTAAGATAAGCTTTGTAGTTGGTTATTTAGATTTTCTTTTCAAAAGTTATATATAGATTTTAGTTTTTATTCAGCTTTTTGAACATTAACAACCCTGTCAGTATTCACAATAGGGTGTAGTATAGCTAGCAACACTATAGGTTTTTCAATATTGGGCTCTGATACATTTTATACTACGTATTGGATACACTAAATGTATTTGCACGATCATTCGTAGCAAAAGTGGTTGGCATTTAGTGTATACCTATAGAAGATACATGTAGTGTAGAATTGTCAGCAATGTTATGTTTTCAAGTTAATTATGTTCTTATTTTTTGCATATATGTCATATATATAAATCTTTTAATACATATGTATAGATACAGTATAAATTTTAAAATTTTAATATTTTATATATATATATATATATATATATATACACGGTTCCCATTCAGAAGCCTGAAACATCATAAGCCTGAAAATCAAAATCCTGAAACCAAAAGCCTGAAAATTCAGAATCCTGAAAACTCAAAATCCTGAAAGCCCAAAATCCTGAAACTCAAAATCCTGAAAACACAAATAATGCTAATATGTCACTATAAAGACATTAATATCTACCAACTGATCCTGACCCTAACCCTAACCCTAAGGTCCGTCACTATCGCACACTCACATGACCCGCGCCCTAACCCTAACTCACTTAAACCGCCCCTAACCCCAATATTTGTCACTATTGCATACATGCCTAACCTGCGCCCTAACCCTAACTCACTTAAACCGCCCCTAACCCTAACATAAAACCAACCGCACACTTACCTGACCCCAACGCATGACCTAACACCACAGGGCTAACAATAGCAAAGCCACAATGACATCAGTATGTCTATTTTGTGTTTTCAGGATTTTGAGTTTCAGGATTTTGGTCTTTCAGGATTTTGGGCTTTCAGGATTTTGAGTTTTCAGGATTCTGAATTTTCAGGCTTTTGGTTTCAGGATTTTGATTTTCAGGCTTATGATGTTTCAGGCTTCTGAATGGGAACCATATACACATATATTTTTTATTTTAAATTCAAATTGAGCAAACAATTGATTTTTTGGCGCCAAAATTTTGGTTTATAAGGAGCTATTAACTTTCAGTTAATTGGTTCTGAGGAAGTCTGGGTAAATCAGATGAAAGCGCTAAACCTGGATGTATTACCTGGATGTATAGAGATCTCTGTGCTGTATATTTTCACTACGTTTGTTTGTATCTTGGAATGAGGCTGTTGGCACTTTGTTGTGTGTCACTCATCTGTTCGAGCTAAGGGGAACTGTAGTCTGCATTTAGGATCTTTACAATTTAAAAAAATATATATAACATGTTCATTTATATATTTTATGTTCATAGTCTGTGGGGGCATGTGTTGTGTTGTGTTTATTCACATTTCCATGGACTCTGTCATGGGTGTTTACTTTGGGCACTTTTACTCTTCTGGGGGTGTGTCCGCTTGCAGGGCTCGGCCTACAGACACACCCCCTACTGTCTTCCATGCACCGTGTTAGCCTTAGGTGTGATTCAGCATGCCCTCATGCATATGCATGACATGCTGACGTCACACCATTTAACTGCAGCCTCCATGTAAGCCTTGTATCTCTTACACGGAGGCTTCGTGAATCCTGCCCGATGATTTTCAAGTAATTTACAGTGGGCTGGTTGCGTACATGCAAATGTGCTTAAATATCAGAGTAAAGAAGACTAAAAGTAGTACTGTGAAACACTTACTGTAATAGTTCCCAGGCAACTGGATGTAAAAACATAGGAGAGCTTATGTGGTATGTTGGAATAATTAACCTGTTTGTAGATTGACATTTTTACATAGTGTGTGCCATGGATTCTATTACAGATGTAGGTCAATTTATTAATTTATGACATATCATTTTACTATAATATATTTAACTGCAAATATCTATATTTCTCTCCATATACAATATTTCACTAGCATAATATTTGAATAATGCAACAAGATATAATTTGCAAAAACATTGCAGCACCAAGGAAAGTTATTAAGCAAACCTTATCCGTTTATGTCATCATATTTATTGCACTCTCTTCCCCTTATTTGTCCCTATAGCAAACACTTTATTGTACAGACCATAATGCATCACTGATGATTTAATAAATAAGACTAACACACCATACAGATGTTCTATGATGTCCCACAAAACACATTGCTGCTATTCCTCTTTGCATGTGTCTGTCTCTTTCTGTTCGTCCCTTTCTGCTTCAGTAAGTTGTCATTGTGCTTCAAATATGTTATGTAAATGCTGTGAAGTAATAATTTTGCGGTGTTATGAGATAACGTTCTCATATATAAATAGTTTTGACTATTTTCAAGGGTTCTAAGCCAGCCATTAACTAGGTGTTAATGACTGTTTTTGATATACTGTTTTATGTGTACCTCTTGTCTACACATTGTTATGAACCATGATTACCCCTTCTGTCATAAGCTACTCTGTCCCTGCCTCCATCTCTCCATCTCATCCTATCGATGTATCTTCTCCCTTCTGTATCATTATTTTTCCACCTCTGCATGTGTGTAATGTCTGGCACTGGGTAACAAATGCAACTAAGGTTAAATGGAAGTACATATCTTATAGCGATATCTGGTAATGTTAATGTCTTCTGCCACATTACTCCATTGCACTTAATGCTGCTGTGCTTAGCTATGTTTATTCAGCTCACTGTATTTTTCAAAAAGCTGAAGTGCTGGATGTATAGATTACAGTGGTTAGTAGGGTAATGAAGATGAAGACATACATTCACATTTGCTGCAAACTGCTTTCAAATCTAAACTAGCAGAAATATGACTTCCTAAATGTTGTGCAAAGATCATACTCACTTATAAATGTTTTTCTTGGAATGCTCTAAAGGTTCAAATCCAGACAGATAAAAAAAATGTTTCAGAATGTTATGTCGGATTCCTGTGGATGTACAACTTGGTTATACCTTTTCTTAGCATGTCATTATCCTGCTGCTATATTAATGTGCTTGCTCCCTATTGTGAAGCCTGTCTTTTACAGATCTTTGAGGGAAGGTTAGCACAGAGCAACACAGAATACTGTTACTTCCCATACTAAGTTCAACACTTCAAGATATGATTACACATGTGCTAATACTTTGTAAATCACCAGCTCAATTTAGCTTGACAGCACTGTGCCCAAAGACTAAAATAAAAAAAAAATCAAATAGTTATTGTTTTAGGCTACAAAATGTTTCTATGTCTATATTAATTTTGTCAACAGATTATCTTGGTTTCAGAGTGATGTTGACTCAATTAATTTAACCAGTTAGTATATTTTTGCTCTCCAATGGTTACAAATGCAACTGTGTTACAATTTTGCTTAACATATTCACAAGTGATCCATCACTGTTATTTGGTAGTGCACTGTCCTACAAAGGAAAATGCACATGTCCTTTGTAGGACATGTATGTTTGTCTTGTCAATGCAAGTATGAGACAACACTAGTGTGTAACCATCTGGCATTAAGTGGCAGAAAAGTTTGATTGATAATGCAGTGGTTTACAACTGTATTTTGTTTGGTACCCATACTATTGAACATGTACATGTCTCTCACAGTAAAGCATGAGTGACTGTATCTACATCTTAGTAGAGAGGTATATAATTACATGGCATGATTATAGTTATGTTATGTTGTCCTGTGCACACATATGTATTTGATCCAAAACCTGTGATGCACACTACCATTTGTTCCAAACAGTGGATTTGCTACTAGTACAAATGTGCTTTTTCACATCCTTAAATTCAGACTTCTTCTGTGGTGCATGCGACTAATACTATGCTCACTAGACTGAGTAATCTAAAGCGGTATTAGTTTCAATTATCAGTATGGGAAATGTATGTGGGTGCAATATACACTTCACTGGAGGAGAACATATTTAGCTTTGTACACAGCTCTTTTATCCCAGGTTTCACAGAAACATCCTCTCTGCAGCACACTGATGAAGGCATCCGATCAAAAATACACTCTCTCCCCTTATGATTTTGACTTTTTCTCTGGTGCCTGTGACTAATATTGTGCTCTCTAGATTCTTTTAATTGTGTAGGTAGGGGGTTTAATGCTCAACATGAGAAAAGTGTGTGTATATCACTTGGTGCTGTATCCACTTCTAATAAGAAGAATACATTTAACTTTACACACAGCTCCCATTTCCTAGCCTTTACAGAAATATTCTTTTTGCAACACGCTAATGAGGTCATCCAGTCAAAAGTGCACCCTCTCCCTTAAGCAGACTTCTCCTGTGGTGCTTGCGACTGATATTGTGCTTTCTAGCTTGTGTAACTAGATAGCAAGGAGGTTTGATGCTCAAGGTAGAGAACCTGTGTGTGTGTGTGTGTGTGTGTGTGTGTGTGTGTGTGTGTGTGTGTGTGTGTGTGTGTGTGTGTGTGTGTGTGTGTGTTAGGGTTACCACCTGTCCCACTTTGTGAGGGGCAGTCCCTCTTTAGGGAGTTGTATCCTGCAAAGAAATTGAAAAAATGGCAAATGTCCTGAGATTTTTTAGGACAAACATATTTCCTATATTTTATGTAATAGTTGCATAAATCAGTTATTCTATATCTGAAACACCTAAATAATGTTACAAGAAACAAAATACACAACTAAAATGCTACAAGAATAAGCTTTTATTTAGGCAAAAAAATTAAATTCTGTCTTTTGTACTGGCTGTGAGTATGTTTTGCCCTGAAAAATCTGACATTTGTACCAAAATGTCCCACTTTGGGCATTTGAAAAGGTGGCGACCCTAGTGTGATGTGTGTGTCTGTAATGCTTTGTGCTGTATCCACTTCCTCTGATAAATAATTCAGTTTACTTGAAACACACTTCCCTTATCCCACATTTCACAGAAAATCCTCCCTGCAGCACAATGATGAGATCTGGTCAAGTGCAATCTCTCCCCTTAACAGTCAGGCTTCTCCTGCAGCACTTGCAAGTAATATTGCACTCTCTAGATTATGTAACTAGGTCGTAAGTTTGATGTTCAATGTGGGAAACTTGTGTTTTATGCATGAGTAACAATTTGTGCTATATTTACTTCTCATGAAGGGAATTCATTTCACTTTACACAGCTCCCATATGCCACTTTGTACAGAAACATCCTATCTGCAACACACTGATGAGGTCATCTGGGCAGAAGTGCACTTTCTCACCCTGATAATCAGACTCCTCCTGTGGCACTTACAGCTAATACTGTGCTCTCTAAATTGTATAACTGGGTAGATAAGAGGTTCAGTGTTCAATGTGAGAAGGAATTTAAGTTTGCGTGTGTGTGTGTGTGTGTGTGTGTGTGTATGTGTGTGTGTGTGTGTGTGTGTGTGTGTGTGTGTGTGTGTGTGTGTGTGTGCGCACGCGCTGATGACAGGGACTCACAGAGCTGCTGTTCAACTCTAGAAAAGAGCAACATTATATGAATGTACTGATGATGTTAATCAAACAACATTGTAGAAAGTTATTTGTATCTATATTTCTGTCAGACAATGATATATAATCACAGGTTGTAATTGCATGGCAGTAAAATGGTTATTCAGGGAATGCTGTGAGTGCTCTTGTGAAACATGCACTGATTGCTGCCTTGTATAGCATACCTACACAGATAAAATGCGGTTCACTTCTGGGACAGTGTGTGCACTACATGATGGAAACAGCTTCCTGGTGAATAAGCAGTGATATTATACCGCCCACTTTTGTGTGACAGTAACATGTGAAGCTACTTTTCAGCATTCTGACTGAATCAGATTGTTTATATTATATTCATAACTCCTTGCTTACTGCATTGCATTTATTTCAGTTATTTGTGGCAGGTTCCATTGATATCTTCTGTGGCACATACAGTCAATACAAAGGCCTGTAGAAAGCCTAGTATTGTAGGCAGGGTTTTCAATCAAATAACGTCTGTCTGTCAGACAATTGTGTTGGACAGCAGTGGCTTACACACAGACAGTATTTATATTGTCCTACAAGGTAGGACATACATTCCCCTTATAAAAAGAATGTGCTATAAGTCATTCAATGGTGTTCTTCATGACATAAATGGCATGCATATTTCTGTGGTGTCCATGATTGGTATGCATCTTTCTGATATCTGTCCTGATGTGTATTTGATAATGACATGATGCAAATCTTTATTTTGTCATTCATTGCTCACATGCATTACCTATTTCCAATATAATTATGCTCTATATTGCATGTCTTCAACTAGGTATTTCTTTATTACTGTAATTTGTTTTTGTCACATAATACAGCTCAATGACAGATGGGGGCTTCCATAAATCAAGTCTTACTGTGTGGCACATAGCCAGATGATCAGGAACTGTGATTGGTCCTCTGTTACAACACTTTTTTGTGTGTTGGTGCTGTTGAATTGCTATTACATTGCTGCTCTCTTTAATTTCATGTGAACCTGCCCAGAATAACGATGTCTAAAATTTTTGCAAATTACCACTGGAAAACTTGAAATCATGAACTGTCATCTGATTTGTATTGTCATTTGTCAATTATGAGTCTTGAGTCTTATTATATTACCACTTAGCATTTATATAACTATACAACTCTTGATTCTGTATTATATGTTTATAGGTGATAAACCCCTTTCCTATGGGTGGCACTGACATTGCGTTCAAAAAACATGTCCATTTCTGATGTGTATGATATTACAGCTCAAAGGTCCATGTGGAAAATACTGCAGTGGTGTCAGCTTGCATACATAAATTCCTTTTATATACATCTCACATGCAATAACTGCAGTCTATGCATTTATCACTTAATGTATCTTCTGCCTGTGCTGTTATTTCAACTCAGCATTTTATTAACATGTATATCATGTTTTAACTTTCCTTGGTTACACTGCAGCTTTATATCCCTATCACATTCTTTGTTAGCATGTCTGTTTTATTTATGCGCATAACTCAGGTATTGTCATTGACATTAATTTTCATTGCATCAATATTGCAGGATTTATATAAGAAATGTTTCTTTGACTCTTCAGCACATCTACCTGCAGTATATGAGTACCTTATTCTCCTTCCTTTTCCCTATTAATTAATTATGCAGTACACCCATTATTATTTCTGTACAATTCCCCCATTTCATTCCTCCTTCATCAGAATTCTTTCCTAGTACTTGCCCTTAATATTTCTGGGCTGCAGCGTGTGCTCATATCTTAGGTTTGCCTATAGTTAAACCATTTTTTTTACATTCTGTGCTCATGCTCGCAAGCACCTTTCCATGGCCTTGAACACTATTGTTGGCCACAAAAAGGAGGAAGGACAGAACCTTGTAGCACACCATAATTAGATGGATAGGTTAGAACCCTGTAATATATCACAGTCTCAGGGTTAAGGCAAAATTGAAACACACAACAGTCACTGTAATAGATTAGAGTCTTGCAGTACACCTCAATTACATGGGTAAGATTTTGATAAGTAGCTTACCACAATTAAAAAAGCAGGAGAGAACCCTTGCCTTTGTAGTATATCACACTCACAGGATTATGAATGCACCGTGTAGTACACCACAGTAACACTTGTAGGAGAAAATCTTGTAGCACACCACAAACCTAGAGGTATAACATAACCTTTAATATATCGCAGTCACATGGGGTAGGCAGAGCCCTGTAGTACACCACAAACCCAGGTGTACACCATAACCTTTAATATAACACAGTCATAGGGGAAAGACAGAACCCTGTCATACATCATAACCACAAGAGTACATGAGAAATGTATAGTATATGACAGAGACAAGAGTAAGAAAGAATCTGGTAGTATACCCCAATCTCATGGGTAGGACACAACATTACAATTATAAGGGTAGGACACAACCTTGTAGCATGCCCCTCAACCTCTTAGCAGAAAAAATCTGAACAAAGTCTAAATTAATTGGGGGTACTAAGACCTAGAAATAGGGACATATTTTATATATTGCTGCTATAAACTAGAATGTTGTTAGAATAACAAGATATATGTTAGCATTCCTTTTCTGAAGGATATGAGTCTGAAATTCAGATGTATGTCATTATTTAGTGACTTCAGTCCTCAATAATTTGCCAGAAAACCACAAATTTTATGATGAAGAGACCAAAAACATGAGGCAAAACTCTGAACATTCTGTGACTATCTGGACAGTGGAGAAGTATGCCTTGTAGTATACCACAACTGCATGGGTAGGACACAACCTTGTAGTATACCAGAGCTGCAGGCTTAGGACATAATCATGTAGTACAGTCACAGGGGTATAATAGAACCTTGTAGTACATGACAGTCAAGGGGAAGAAGAGAATCATGTAGACTAGCACTATCGCAGGGGAAGGGCAGAACCTTGCAATACATCATAAACAAAGTTGTAGGATAGAACTTTGTAGTACACCAGAATAACATGGATAGGACAGAACCTAGAAGTGTACCACAAATACAGAGGTGGGACAGAACCTTTTAGTTCACCAGAATCATATGGGCAGGGTAGAACTTTTTAGTACACTTCAATCACAAGATAGGCCAGAAACTTGCACCCTTAGATGGGTATGACAGAAAGTTGTAGAGAACCACTATAAGAATATGGTAGCACACCACAAATGCATGGGTAGCATAGAGACTCGTAGTACACCAGAATAACATGGCTGGGGCATTACCTTGTAGTACACGACAATCACTGGAGTAGGATAACATATTGTAGTACACCAGAATCACAGGGGTATGACAGGACACTGCAGGACATACAATTCCAGGAGGTAGAACAGAACTTTCTAATGTGCCTTAATCACAACAGTAAGACAGAGTCTTATAGTATACCACAATCACAGTAGTAGGATAAATCCTTGTAATGCACCTCAATGACAGCAGTACAAAGAAGCTAGTGATACACCACACTCATAGGACAGAATCTTTTACTGTGCCACAATCAAAGTGGTATCTTAGAAACTTGTTATACACTATAGTCTCAGATGTAGGATATAAATTTATAGTGTACTATAGTCACAGGTGTAAGACAGAACTTTCTAGTAAACCTCTGTCACAGGGGTTGGATGGAACATTGTAGTACACCACACTCACAGGGGTAAGTGAAAACCTTGTAGTACACCACAATTACAAGGAGAGGAGAGAAGCTTGTAGTACACAACAATCACAAGGTTATAATACAACCTTTCAACGCACCTGAGTTACAGGAATAAAAATAACACTGTAGAGCAGCACAGTCAAATGATAAGATGGATCCATTTAGTATACCACACCCACAGGGGTAGGACAACACCTTGTAACATACCACAATCAGATAGGTAGGAAAGAAGTTAGTAGTACACTATAATCTCAGTGGTACAACATAAACTTTAATATACCACAGTTACATGGAAAGGATAGAACCTTGTAATTCACCACAGTCACAGGGGTAAGGCAGAACCATGTAATAAACTACGATCACAGAAGCAGAAAATAAATTTGTAGTAAACAACAATTAAAAAGGCTAGGGACGAATAGGGTAGAACTATGTAGCACACATAATCACAGGGGTAGGATAGAACCATCTAATGCAAGACAGTCACAGGGAAGGACAGAATGTTGTAGAACACTGCTATCACATGGATAGCTTAAAACCTTTTTGTACACCGCAATTGCAGGAGTGGGATAGAACCTACTAGTACTCCAAAACTGCATGGAAAGAACATAACACTGAAGGACAGCACAATTGCAGGGTTAAAACAGAACTTTGAAGTACATCACAATTCCAGGGGTAGGGATAGAACCTTGTAATACAAGTCAATCAAAGAATAGGTCAGAACCTTGCAGCATACCACACTCACAGGGGAATCACAGAAATGTGTAGTTTACCACTATCACAGGGGTAGGATAGAATATTGTAGTATACTAGAATAACATGGGCATGACAGAACCTAGAGTACACCTCAACCTTACTGGTAGGACAGAACCTTTTAGCACACTTCAGTCACAGGATAGGATAAATCTTTGTAGCATACCATACTCACAGGGGTAAAACAGAAACCTGTAGTACACCACACTCACAGGGGTAGGACAGAACCCTATAGGATTACAAGGGTAGGGCTGAATCCTGTAGTACACTGCAATCATTGGGTAAGACAGGACTTTGTAGTGCACTAAAATCATGGGGGAGAACAGAACATTGTAGTACATTACAGCCACGGGGAAGGATGAACTTTGTAATACATTGTAATCACAGGGGTTGGATAGAAACTTGTAGTATACCACAGGATAGGAAAGAACTTTGTACTACAGCACACTCACAGGCATAAGGCAAAACCTTGTAGCATACAACAATCAGAAGAGCAGAACAGAGCCTTGTAGTATACCATAAGCAGATGGGTGGGAAAGAACATGACAGTGCAACACAAACACAGGGGTGCAACATAATGTTTAATATACCACCTTTACAGGCCTAGGATAAAGCCTTGTACTTCATCACAGTCGCAGGAATAAGGCAGAACCTGGTAGTACACCACATTCACAGTTGTACAACCTAAACTTTAATATATTACATTCTCAGGGTTAGGATAGAACGTTGTAGTTCACCAGAGTCACAGAGGAAAGGCAGATCCCTGCAGTGCACCATAATCACGAGTAAGAGAGAAACATTTAGTGTATAACAATGACAAGAGTAGGAAAGAACCTTGTAGTAAACCACAATGACAGTGATAGGACATGACTCTGATGTATACTACAACTACAGGGATAGGGCACAATGTTGTATAAACAATTACAAGTCCAGAGAAGAACTTTGCAGCGCATGACAGTTACAGAGGAAGGACAGCACTTTGTAGAACTCCACTGTCACTGAGGAAGGGCAAAGTCTTGGAATACTCCACAATCACAGTGATAGGACAAAACTGTGTAGTACACCAGAATAACGTGGGTATTAGGTATGAAAGAACCTAGAAGTACACCACAATTACATGGCCAGGATAGAACCCTGTAGTACACTTCAGTCATAAGACAGGGCAGAAATGTGTTGTATAACACACTTATAGGAGTACAACAAAACCTTGTAGTACACCACTATCACAGTGGTAGGAAATAATATTTTAGCATGCAACAATTACATAGGTAGGCTAGAACCTTAATATATACAACAATCACAGGGGTAGAACCGAATCATGTAGTACACCAACATCATAGGGGTATAAGAGGACATGGTAGAATGCCAAACATGGGGGTAGATCAGAATATTCTAACATACCTTGATTACAGGGGTAGGACAGAACCTTGTGATATACAATAATCACAGGGGTAGGACAACCTTCTACTGTACAACAGTCAAGGGAGTAGCATAGAACCTTGTTATGCACACTTAGAGGAAGGACAGAACTTTCTAGTCCACCACAGTCATAAGAGTAGGACAGAATCTTCTAGGGAACCTTTGGCACAGGAGTAGGACAGAACATTGCAATGTAACACAATAGCAGGGGTAGGATCATAGGCTGATATGATCATGTGAGGCTACTAGGTTATTCACCCAGAGGTCATTTTAAGCCAAGCCATTTCATCCCACTGTAATATCATAAATACTCTAGTCAATACCCAGGATTGTATTTAATAATGACTACCTATGTCCAGGAGGGCTATGGGCACTATTCCTGTTAAGAATTTACGGTGCCCCATCCATTCAACCAAGCTTCTTTTGAACAGTGGGAGGGTTGAGAGGGTGGCCTAATGGTTAAGGTGTTCGCCTTACAAACACAAGGTACAGGGTTTGAGTCACACAAGGGATAATTGGCTTGGCTCAAAATGGCTCGCATGAACATATGAATCAGTGTCAATGACAGCCTATTCCAAAGATGCAGCAGTCTCTGAGAGACAAATATGTCCCTCCAGCACATCCTATTCAAGTTGCAAGCCATATTTAGGTCCCTGGAATGGGTAGCTTTAGTTTTGTTTGATTTATGGATATGCAGCAAATTGATTAGGTTTGGGTCGAAGATTTCTCTGTAAGCCAGACATAAGTCTCCCCTAAGAAGTCTATATGATATTGAGTATAATGACAGGGACTTTAGTCAGTCTGTGTAAGGTATGTGCTGGAGTCTCTTGATCTTCTTAGTTAGAAACCTCTGAGGTCTCTCCAATTGCTGCAGGTGCTTTGTACAGTACATGATGAAAGGGGCATTACACTCAATTATGGGTCTGCTTAGAGATGAGTATAGAGGGGTTATAACTTGCTTTGCTCTAGAGGTGATGCCTTTGCTAATCTAATGTGCTCCGTAGAAAGACTTCCTTACTACAGTAGACACATGGTGGTCAAAGTTAAGGTTGCAGTCTGCTTGTGATCCCAGATGTCTAACCACATTGATGGTACATATGGTATTGTTGTTAATCTGATAATGTGAAGGGACAATGTTTTTACTGAAGGGAATGATGATGCATTTCTTTGCATTCAGTTTGAGACTGTGACTAAGATACCAGTCACTGGTCTGCATAAGACCACCCTGAAGTATACTGACATCATTTGGGGATTCAATAACTGCACCCACTTTACAGTTGTCCGCAAACTTGGTCAGCCACAGCTCCTTGATATTGCTCTCACTTCTGAGAAGTATATAGCAAACAGTAGGGGGCCCAACACTGATCCTTGTGGTACCCTGCTGCTGACATGTCTGCTGGTTGATGTGCAGTCACCCACTTTGATAGTGTGTGACCAGTATGTGAGCCAGTTGGCAACCCATCTTACAATAAAGGGGTTTATATTGAGTTTACTAAGTTTATCAGTAATGCCCGAATGTGGGATTGTGTCAAAGGCCTTTGCCAAGTTGAGGTACGCTGTTTGCACAGATTCGCCCTTATCAATGGCCCTGGTCACATTTTCAAAAAACCCACTAGGTTTAACAGGCAGGATATGCCCTTGACAAAGCCAAATTGGGTCAGATCCAGGGTTTGGAGGTCACCTATGTCTTTATTTATGAGGTCCATGATGGTACGTTCCATGGCTTTATAGATGACGCTGGTCAGACTTATGGATTTATAATTCTTTGTGTCTGCTGCTAAGCCCCCTTTGTGAAGGAGAATAACTGTCACTGTTCCCCATTCCACATGAACAAAGCCAGTGGTTAGGTTGTGATTGAGTAGGGTACTTAATGGTGATGCTATTTCATGTTTTAGTTTGTTTAGAAGTCAGCCGGGGATGTTGTCTGGTCCTATAAAGGGCTAAGTTTTTTGCCTTAGACAATGTTTTAATGACCTGCTCTTTGGATATATAGGGTGGGAGGAGTTGGGGCAAGGTTTGTGATAAGTTTGGAGGGGATAATGGTGTGAAATTGTCAACAAATTTGTCCACTAGCAGGTTTTCTATCTCTGTGGGATCAGTGTGTGTGTGATACCATTAATCACTAGTTCGGCACATGCTTGGGTCCTACCTTTTAGGCTACATCTGTAGCTGTAAAAGGCCTTATGATTATCCTTGGCTGTGATTGCTACATTTTTCTCAAAGTTACCCATAGAGGATTTGACATGTTGTCTTATTTTCCTGTTGAGGGTGAGGATGGTGTTTTCCATTGTTCGGGCCTCATCTTAGTTTTCTTAGAGAGCAACTTTTTGCATTTGTTGTAAAGTTTGTTGATGCTGGATGTCCACCGAGGTGGCTTTTTTTTACTTGGGGCTCTGGATTAGATTATCTCTGTAACAGCCAAGTCTATATACTTATACAAGTGATTGTACAGGTCTTTAGTGTAAGCTTTGGTGTAGTTACCACTTCCAGCTAGGACGGGGCTTGGAATGCATACCTACCCCAAGGAAGGTATAGATTGCTTTGGTGAAGTTTTTTAGTCTTACTTCACCCTTTGTGAGTTCTGGTGTTAGTGCCAATTCGAAGGCAATTGATTTGTGGTCAGATTTAATTAATAAGGATCCAACAGTTGCAGTGGTGCACCTGTTAGTCATGTTAGTGAGGACAAGATCTAGTATGTTTGTTCCTCTTGTTGGGGTTTGAACATTTTTTTTCAGGGCATTTGAGATAATAAAGTCAAGGAACATTTGTGCTAGTGAGTTAGGGCTAGAGTAGGTTTTTCAGTTGATGACAGGATAATTGAAATCCCCCATGACCAGAGTGTTTGGCAATATTTGGATTGACTCCAGTTTGGTCAAGTAGGCCTTGTGAGCATCATGATCCATGGAGGAAGATCCAGGAATTTCTAATAAACCTCATTCACAGGGCTACAACAAAATCTGCAGTTCATCACAGTAGGAGAGGTAGGACAGAAACATTTACTATATCACAGTCAAAGGAGTACAGCTGAACCTTTGTAGTACACTACAACTAGAAGATAGGATGTAAACTTGCAGTATACCAGAGTCATATGGGTAGGACTAAAACTTGTAGTAGACAAGAATCATATGGATAGGACAAGGTTTTGCTCTACACATGGATTCTGATGTACTACATTTTTGCATCCTTACCTGTAGATGCACTGTATTTCAAGATAGGATGCAACTTGTAGTACACCACAGACATGTAAGACAAAACCTTGTAGTATACGACAATCAAACAACAGAACCATGAAGTCTATCACACTCACTGGGGAAGGAGTTATGCAATACAAAGCTATGTTCTATCCCAGTGATTTTGATAGAATTTTGTAATGCAATACAATAATAGGAGCAAGAAAGAAGCTTATAATAAACATCAATCACAGGAGGACAGATCTTTGTAGTACACTATAATGCAAGCAGTAGGACAGAACTTTGTAATGCACCACTGTCACATCCATAGGACAGAGCCTTGAAGCACAACAGTTAAAAGGTAGAACTGAACCTGGAGTGCACCATAATTACAGGGGTAAAACAAAACCTTGTTGCCCTCTACAGCTACTGGGCAGGCTAGAGCCACAATTACAATGACTGGAGTAAGATCAAACTTTGCAGTACACCATAATCACTGAGGTAGCACAGAACCATATAGTACACTTAGGTTCATAAGTTCATAGATTAGTACTAAGCTAACTGCCCTTGCGAGCCATTTTAAGCCTAGCCAATTATCCCTTGTGAGACTCAAACCCTGTACCTTTTGTTTGTAAGGCAAACACTTTAACCATTAGGCCACCCTCCCAACTCAACTTCGATTATAAGGTCAGAACAGAACCTTGTAGTATACAACAATCATAGGAATAGAGCAGAACATTGTAGTAAACCACAATCACAATGGTAGGACTGAACCTTTTAACACACCAGTGTCACAAGAGTAAAAGAGAACCTTGTAGTACAGCACAATCACAGATTTAGGATAGAATCTTACAGAACTCCACAGTCACAAGACAGGATAGATCCTTGTAGCATACCACTAAAAAGTGGGTAGGAAAGAAGTTAGCAGTGCACCTGAATCACAGTGGTACAACATAACCTTTAGTATACCACATTTACAGGGATAGGATAGAGCCTTATAGTTCACCACAGTCACAGGAATAGGACAGAGCCATGTAATAAACCATAGTCACAGAAGCAGAAAAGAAATTTGTAGTATACAACAATTACAAGGCTAGGGAAGACTAGAGTAGAACAATGTAATACACAGAATCAAAGGGGTAGGATAGAACCTTCTGATACAAGTCAGTCACAGAGAAGGACAGAACATTGTAGAACACCACTATCATGAGGGTAGGACAGAATCTTGTTAATACCCTAAATCACATGCATGGGATAGTCCCTCCTAGTATACCAGAATAATATGGGTAGGACCACAACTGCAGACGTTTTACAGAACCTTGAAGTACACCACAATAACAGACATAGGATAGTACCTTGTAATACACTAAAGTGATAGGATAGGACAGAACCCTATACTATATCACTCTCACAGGACTTAGGCAGAATGTTATATAGTACATCACAATCAAAGGGGTAGGGAAAATGTTATAGCATACCACAATCACAGGGCTAGGACAGAACATTTTAGGATAACAGAATAACATGAATAGGATAGAACTATGGAGTACACAATACTCACAGGGGATGGACAGACCTTTTCCGCATACGGTAATTACAGGGTAGGCTAGAAATTTTTAATACACCACAATCTCAGGGGAAGGACAGAACCTTCAAGAGGACCATCATCACATATGGTAGGACAGAACCTTGTAGCATAGTACAATCACAAGAGTAAGACATAAGGATGTAGTACACACTAATTATAGCGGTAGGGCACAACCTTTCAGTGAACCTCAATCACATGGGTAAGACAGAACATTGCAGTATAACACAATGACAGTGGAAGGACAGAAACTTTTAGAACACCTCAGTCACAGCAGTAGTACAGCATTTTATAGCACGTCAACTACAGGGTAGGACAGAATCTTATAGAACACCACAATCTCAGGACAGGAAATATCCTTATAATATACCACACTCATGGAGATAGGAAAGCAACTGGTAGCATACCAAAATCAGATAGGTAGGAGATAAAATGGCAGTACATCACAATCACAGGTGTAAAGCAGAACCTTTAATACACCACAATCACAAGGCTAGGTTAAACCTCTGTAGTACACCACAATCACAGGGGTAAGAAAGAACCTTGTAGTAAATCACAGCAGGGGCATAACTCAGCAGTGTAGTATACCACAATTACAGGGGTAAGGCACAGTTGTGTAGTAGACACAATCATAGGGGCAAATTAGAGCATTCTAGTGTGCCACATTCACAGGGGTAGGAAAGAAACCTGTAGTATACTACTATCACAGAGGTAGGACAGAACCTCATAGTATACCACTATCACAGGGGTACGACAGAAACCTGCAGTATAACACTATCACAGGGGTAGGGCAGAAACCTGTAGTATATCACTATCACAGGGGTAGGGCAGAAACCTGTAGTATGCAACTATCACAGGGGTAGGGCAGAAACCTGTAGTATACCATTATTACAGGGGTGGAGCAGAAACCTGTAGTATACCACTATCACAGGGGTAGGACAGAATCCTGTAGTATAACACTATTACAGGGGTAGGGCAGAAATATGTAGTATACCACTATCCCAGGGTTAGAGCAGAAACCTATACTATACCACTATCACAGGGGGAGGACACAACCCTGTAGTATAACACTATCACTGTGGTAGGGCAGAAACCTGTAGTATAACAGTGTCACAGGGGTAGGACAGAACCCTGCAGTATAACACTATCACAGGGGTAAGGCAGAAACTTGTAGTATACCACTATCACAAGAGTAGGACAGAACCCGGCAGTATACCACTATCCCAGGGATTAGACAGAAACCTGTAATATACCACTATCACTGGGGTAGGACAGAAACATGTAGTATATCACTGTCCCAGGGTTAGGGCAGAATCCTATACTATACCACTATCACAGGGATAGGACAGCACCATCTTGTACACCAGAATCGAATAGCTATAACAGCACTTTGGACTGAACCGCAATTACAGAAGAATGACAAAACCCTATAGTGCACCACAATCAGAGGAGCAGGGCAGAACTTTTCAGTATACTACAACCATAACGGTACAACCTAACAGCAGTAGGGCCTAACCTTGTAGTACTACTTTAACAGGCTTAAAGCAGAACTTATAGTATACTATACTGACGGGTGAGCTTCAAATCCCACTAGGTCATCTGAGATCTCACAGAAGTGACTTAAGTATTCTAAGAATATCCTGTAATAATCTGCATCAAAATATGACAAGAGACTAAGGAGTACTACTGACTGGCTGTTATCATGCCAATAAGAGGCAACTGAGAACATTGCCAAGGGGTGTTTAAATAATATGTCTAGTCAAAGTTCAGACTGAAATGGACAGTAAATGTTACAGTCTCTGAGCTGCAGCTAGAACAGGATAATCGGCACATCTGCCCTGGATATAAGCTGTTTGTGGTGTGCGATTGGAGGTGAAAATGGTGTGGGAGTGTAGTATCAGCATGGAGAAATTAATGTTTATATAGATAGATCGATATAGATATGCATGTGTGTGTGTGCACTCGCATGTATGTATACACACACACACACACACACACACACACACACACACACACAATGTGTGTGGGTGTGTGTGTGTGTGTGTGTGTGTGTGTGTGTGTGTGTGTGTGTATGTATGTGTGTGTGTGTGTGTGTGTGTGTGTGTGTGTGTGTGTGTGTGTGTGTGTGTGTGTGTGTGTGTGTGTGTGTGCGTGCGTGCGTGTATGCGTGTGTGTGCACGACTATATACTATCTATAGTTTTATATATATATATATATATATATATATATATATATATATATATATATGGGTCTACCTGAAAACGCCGACAATGCAGAATGCCGACAACGAGATAACCGACACGAAAACACCGAAAAATAAAAAAAGTACAAAAACATGAAACTTCACATGCCCGACAAACCAAAATCCTGACAAACAACAAAAAAAATACCTCTCCCAAAAAACATACACACAACACAAGCACACCAAAAACCTTACAAACCTACACTAAATCTTACAAACACAACTATCTATGCACTAACCATAACCCAAACCCTAACCCTCAAGTCCATCACTATCGCACACTTACCTTACCCGCACCCTAACCCTAACTCACTTAACCCGCCCCTAAACCTAAACTCTGTCACTATCGCACACTTACCTTACCCACACCCTGACCCTAACGTCCGTTCCTATCGCACACTTACCGTAACATGTCGGTGTTCTCAGCATTGGGATTCTCAACTGTCAGTCTTCTCCGTTGTCGATCTTCCGGTGTCGGTGTTCTCGTTGTCGGCGTTCTGCATTGGCATTTTCAGGTAGACCCATATATATATATATATATATATATATATATATATATATATATATATCTATATATATATATATATATATATATATATATATATATATATATATATATATTATTTTTATTTTGCATTTGTTGAGCGGGCTATTTTAACTGGATATGTGTCCATTTTCAGTAGGGGCCCGGGGAGATAAGCTCCATGACAAACTGTTAACATAAATAATTAAAAAAGAAATATACAAAAAAAAAACTGAAGTTGTAGTTCTATATGCACTGACACATCTAGTTAATATGCATACTAGAGTTTCAAAAAATTACATGGGGTACATTTCATAATGCAAACAGCAGGCATACAATCTAGTTCAATGTACAGGTGAAGTACATCACTTAATGGCAAAGAAAAATACAGGTGAAGTACATCACTTAATGGCAAAGAAAAATAAAACAGGCGGTATACAGTCTAATGCCATGTACACTACATTACACAATAAAAGATGCTGCTAATGATCAGTAGAAGTAATAATTAGTTACAAAGAAAAATTAAAATGTTTTTAATATTTTTTTTTTTTTCAAACAAGTGAGAGAGAGAGAAGAAATTACAGAGCAAATACGCTATATATTGTTAAAAAGGAAATGACAGAAGAATTAGTTAAAAGAAAAAAAAAGGGGAGAAAGAGCATAGTTTGGGTAGAGGACAGGTTTAGGCAGGTTTAGTACAGTGGCATGACCAGTGTGTTTTGAGAAAAAGTTTCAGTCTTTTTTTGTAGAGTGATAAAGAGGAAATAGAGCAAAGGTCACAAGGGAGAAGATTCCAGACTTTTCCCACAGTATTGGAGAAAAGAGAATCCCCAGCCCTGTTGTTTGATTTAGTTGTTTTGACTAGAAGTTTCTGAGATGAGCGTAAGGACTTCAGATTATTATAGGGAGTGATGATGGTAGAGAGACTAGCCCCGGGATTCATGAAGCTTGCGCCAGGCGCACGCATAGCGTAGGCATTATAACTCCAAATATGGCCGCCAAGCGATTCAGGTACGATCTAATTCCACGTGCACTACCGGCGTACGCCAGATCTGCGCAGCCCCCGGTGTAGGTATGCAAATCACCCCATGTGCAGTGTTGCACCATGCAAATGAAGGCATATAGCGATTCATGAAGTGGTGCAGGCATAGCGTAAGCCCATGGAAATGTAAACCAAAAAACACGGTTTACATTTTCCCAAACATAACATCGGAGCTATGGAAGAGGGCCAGACCCAGGTATCACAACGTGAACATACGCCAATGGCGAAATACATAGCCAATGGCATAAGAAAAGATGCACAACACGTAAATAACAACATTTAATGTCATGTCCACAGTAACGCACAGCAGAACCGCAGGGCATGTGTGCGGAAGCTGTAACATAAAGAAATAATATAAAAATGTCATAAAATCGCAATGTAATAGAAATCAGGTTTACAGCATAACACACAATGGTAGGCATGGAACACCACAACCAAGGTGCAAGGGTTGCTAAGGGCTTTCGATAGTGTTCGGCGTGGTAACTATGAATTAGTAGTCAATGCCATGCAAATGAGACAGATAATACTGAATCGCAAATGTCCCGCCGGAGGAAGGTTGTACCATACGGCGCAGCGGTATAACACCGAGGAGTGGCTCAGAGGAGATACATGACATCAGCAGAGGGGTGTGCCACTGTAGCACTAAGCACATTGGAGCATTGCAAATCTGGCCTGTCTGTTGCTAAGCAAAGCTGCAGGATAGGGGTGGGGAGGAATCGTTTAGCTGAGAGCACACATGGTGGCCAAAAGTGCATGTGTGCAAGGATGAAAACGTGCCTGAAACCCAGTAATCGGACGCACACGCCACAAACAATAGCAGAAACAGGAAGGTCAGGGGAAGAAAAGGAAATGCGGAAGTAGGGTAATTGGAGTACTAATGAGCAATCAACACCAATCAACCCACGAAGGCCAATCGACGGCAGCTGACAAGTCCACTTGCAGAAACCTGCAAAACAGGATAGGGGAGGCATGTGAATGCAAAGAAAGGAGGGGAGGTATTGGATTGCAAAGATAGGAGACCTGACACAGCAGAGAAAAGCAAACTGACAGCAGACCAGCAGTAGCACACATAACGCAAGATACGCCAGGTACAGGAAAGCACATATGAAAGTAGGCTGCAGGATGCATGCCAGAAAATGGTAGGTGCAACGCGCATAAATGTAAAAGGAAGGTCAAGAGGTAATCCACGGCAGGCAAATGTAATTCAACACCAAAGGCACCACAATAGTAGTTCCGGCAGTAAAATACATAACATAACCTGTAGCTACGAACATACATACACACCCTATGACATCATTGGTGTTCACAGCACAATAGTATAAAATGTGTAAGCACCCAACACACACCTGTGTATTCCCAAACACTGCACCATAGGTGTAAACACACGGTGAACTTTTAAAATGTACATGTTAGGAGCTGCCATAGCTGTGATTCATCAGCATGTGTTAGAGACTGACGGTGTTGTGGAGGATGATGCCGACAACCACCGCAGGCCTCGGAGGAGAAGGAGAGTGGTCAGACCAAGGGTAACCTACCAGGGGCTACATGACCTGGAGATAGTAGAGCATTACAGGGTGGACAGGGACATCTTACAGCAAATAGTGGAGTTGTGCCGGCCATGCCTGAGAGCCAGAAACAACAGAGGGGAACCCATACCAGTGGACACAAAGGTATGTGTAAGCCTGCGAATACTGGCCACAGGTATCTTTCAAAGGCCAACTGGAGATATAATGGGTATCTCACAGGCATCAGCATCCAGGGTACTACACCAGTTCCTGGATGCCATGTTACAACATGCCAATGAGCAGATATACTTCCCCAGAACTCAGGAGGAGTTGGCCAGCAATATGCGTCACTTCCACCGTGTGGCACAATACCCGGAGGTACTGGGTGCGATAGACTGCACGCACATACAAATCAAGTCACCACCCAGTGAGCAGGGTATGCGCTACATAAACCGCAAGGGATTCCACTCCATCAACTGCCAGGTCGTGTGCAATGCCCAGGGCATTATCATGGATGTGTATGCTGGCAGCCCTGGAAGCTACCATGACTCCCATATCTGGCATGCCTCACAGCTGTATCAGGTATTTGTCAGGGGGGACATCCCACATGGCCATCTCGTGGGGGATGCTGGCTATGCACTGGAGCCGTGGACGATGACTCCCATCAGAAATGCACACACACCCATGCAAGAACGCCATAATGAGGCACACACACAAACCAGAATCATCATAGAGCATGTGTTCGGGATGCTGAAATCATGGTTCTGGTGCTTGGCTACATCTGGTGGAGCCTTGTAGTACTCTCCAGGCACATGTGCCCACATCGTCATAGTATGTGCCATGCTACATAATATGATCCTGCGGAAGCAGCTGCAGCAGGGACAAAATGGTGAAGGCCCTCATAGCCCACCACAATTGCCAAGGCCAGTACAGGCACAGAGGGATTCAGACCATGAACACACTGTGCCAGCCCCAGTAGGCAGATGGAGGCGTGCCCAATATGCCTAAGCCTTGGCAAAGAGGGAACGTATAGCACATACACTGACTGTGTAGGCCCCTACGGACTGACACCTCTCCACCTGCACACACAGTAAAATGGATGGCACACAAACATGACCACCTGTAAATTGTAATGTATAGGTGGCCCAATGTGTGACTCCTACATAGGCAGCCCTCAAACATTGTAAACACAACAGCCAGTGCAACACAGAATGCCAACACCTGAACAGTACATGAGTCTTACAGCATATGGTGGTGCTGTGTGCCTGTCACGTTCCCCACCAGATATAGATATATATATATATATATATATATATATATATATATATATATATATATATATATATATAGATATAGATATATATATATAGATATATATATATAGATATATATATATAGATATATATATATATATGTGTACACATATGCATATATATAATACAGATAGAAAGGGCAATAGAGGGATATATGGTGATATAGATGGATTCAGCGATATCTGCAAATATGATAGATAGTTCAACGACATTCATAACATCTTGGAGGTACAAATAAATAGGATACCACCAACCATGGAATGTGTAACATACCGACATGCGTAACCACGAGGCTGAAAGACCGACAGAACACAGTGCCGGAACTGTACATCCGCGAGTAATAGTATGATGATATGAAGGGACGGTTAGTCACCACTGACAGTGTCGCGGTCCATGTAGGTACTGTGTTCAACTGTGTCTGTGAGTGCCGTAGTCTGTGTAAGTGTGCGTTGAGGGTGCCGTGTGCATTTCTGTGTGACTGTAATGTGTGTGTGTGTCCGCAACATGTGTATGTTGGTGCCAAGTCAGAGGCAGACCAGTATGGTAGGTGTGGTTATAGCTAGCCGTAGGCATACGGTTACTACCTGTACCAAAGTAGGAGGGACATCCCCACCCTGGGCAGGTGTGTCCTGACATAAAACAGTACAAAGGGCAAATGTCCGAGATGGTAGGACATAAATATGTCCCATATATAATGTAACAGTCGTATTTAATAGTTATGCCTGTATGTAAGAAACTTAAATGTTACATGCAATATGATAAGTATCCAAAGTCACAACAATAGGTATGTAGTGAGGATAAAAGTATGTGCTACCTGTGTACTGACCATGGCTACGTATTGGCCTGTAAACACTGCTTTGTGTCCCGCAAGTGTCCAACAATGACCATATGATAAGGTGGCAACCCATGGCAAACAGGCTCTTTTAACAACACAACCACAATGACTGCAAATATCTGGGACAGAAATACAAGGGATAGCTGTCACCTACACATATCCCCTGATATATCGCTGCAATTACGGAGGTATACAAGTAGCAAGCTCACCTGCAGTCGATATAGAAACCAATTAACAATGGCCCAACGTACAATCCCGTAACATAAGTCTACTAACTGTTAGCTCTCTAATCAGGGACGGAGCCCACACACATATATATGGATTATGTAGAAATGCAAGGCCCACAAACCGTATATGTTACGTACAACCACCGACATCCCCCACACTAGAAACTAAAGCAATACAAACAGTAATAGCAGCACAAACATCCAGTCAGTCAATTACATCTGCAGAACCATCAACATACAGTGTGAGAGACACAATTAAAGGTGACATGCAAAATTGCAGGCGTTGTATAATGGAACAAACAGCCATGTTACAGGTATTGATTGCAATACTCCGTTAACAGACGTCGGGATGACAGGTACACCCACATGTTGAACCAAATACTCTACCTGTCACACACAATCCACGGGGGGACATGAATCCAAACTATACTTGTCTCCATGCATAGCAGTTGCAGTTACTCATAACAAAACACAATACAGACCGTCTCCCCGAAGGTAGGGCAAATAGGCAATGCCCAAGTGGAGAATCCAATTATACCCCACTGTCGCCGCGTAATTGGCAAATGGAGTAGCTGCACAGCTGATATGCAAGTAATTAGTCACTCAGGAACACCAATTGGCGGGAAGAATCCACATGTTTCAGGTATCGACGTATATAAGGATGACTTGCCAGACATTCAAACCGTATGCTCATACCGAAAAACCATTGAAACACTGTGAGAGAGATAGAAACGAAACGCCGTAACGACAACAAGGTATGTAGAACGCCCGATATGTAAGGTTATGTATAGCATGATCTGTATTAATTAGTTTTACTGTATGTATAGCCTGGTTTGCATTAATTAAACATGTCCACAATGCATAAAGCGGGGAAAGGTATTGATGTAGTGATGTCTTGCTGAGCATACTAACGCTTGTAGAATCTGTGCGTCCAGCAGTGGGACACAAGGTACACAGCACAGACACCAGAAGGGATGCTGCATGAGGCCATTAAACAGTACAATGCCATACAACCCGCCGTCAGTGGTAGGGTATGTCCAACAAGGACGTGCCATAGTAGGGGGTAGTATATGTTGATATACTGTCACAGCACGCATGTGTATGGGTAAATAATGAATATGTAAGGTGGTCCCGCTGAGCAAGTATGCTTTGCATTATGGAATACTATGTGAAATATGTGTAATGTATAGTATTATAGGTAGATATGACAGATATTCTACACAGCATAATAGGCATATCATGCATACCACAGGTATCGTCTATTGGTATGTACAATAACAGGATACATATGGCCTGTAGGTATGGGACATAGTAATAGCATGATAGCTAATCTAAATGGAAGGGCTACCAAGTAACCATGCACAAAGGACATGTAATAGCTGCACAGGTGCATAGTGGGGTACTATGCAGTCTGTCAAGTCCATGTGTAAGCACAACTACAGTGTTCACACTAGTGGCACCTCTCCAGGGTAGTGTCCTGTGAAGAGCAGAGCCAGGTGTCACCTGCACCACTGCACAGTACAGCCACTGCAGTGATCCCAGGCCTACATGTGTCTCCCAACCACCAAGGGAGGTATCACATGAACAGTGCTACTGAGTGTCCCTGCGTGATGTACAGAGGACTTATGTTCCACAGCATGGTGAGTGTCCTGTTTGGGAATGTAACCCAGAAGCACATCCCACTCATTGTGGCGTGTGTGCACATATCCATGAGCATGTTGCTCACAGTGGCCTCTGCTTATGTTGCATATGAGGAGTATATCCATCAATAATGTTGTGGACATGGGCTCTGTCTGATCAGCAGAGGTCACCCCTCAGTATGTAGTATGCAAATGTGTAGAGATGTGGTGTCCGTAGTGCAGCCGCATATTTAAACTGTTGGAGCTCAGTAAACATCATGGCGTGTTAATGTTGTGGCATGTAAAGCTGTAGCTGTTGTGTAAGGTACACCCTAAATGGGGTGGTGTACCCTTGAATGTGTGTAGATGCCTTAAGTTCAGAGCTACAATGGGTGCCTATGTACCAGTTACACACCCAGTACAGATAGGTGTAGCCACGTAGGAGGATATCCATGCCACAGTGGCAATACGGTAACCACAGGAGTGGGTGTGACATATGTGTGTACTGCAAACATGTACAATGTAATATGTATGTAGGAGACTAGCATCCATGTGATAGTCTGTGGGTGAATGGTGTAATGCAAAGGTGATGTGCATGCACCTTGTGTCATGCAGCTTGATGCCATGATAGTCATATTATGTATCTGTCACAGCGACACCCGTCTGGTTGGAGTCAGTATCAGCTGGTGGAGCAATCATGGTGCTTGGTATGTAGGGGTTATAAAGCTAGGCAGGGAAAGTCCCCTGTGCCAGCCTGTTCCGCAGGGAAGCATATACTTAACATGAGGGGCCCTATGACTGAGGACCGTGGTATGCCAAAGTACCTGACATGTAGTAGGTACTATGGTATGCTGGCCTCACTGTGTGTCCTGTCCATGAGCCACATAGCATAACATCCTGAGACACAGGGTACGATGTGCAGGTGGATGTGTATGTTGTCAATACCAGAATGGGGAATGGTGCTGAAAGGCAATGAGAGGACAATGTAGGATGTGTGGACTCCCGTACCATCAGCAACTGCCCTGGTAACTGTATGAAAGGAGTCCACCATGTGTAGGGGCCATGCTCTGCCTTAACAAGCCCAACCCGGGTGGCAGCAGAGGACAGGAGACCAACAATGTATCTGAGAATGACGTCCTTGACGATGTGCCCCATAGCCATGCAGAACAGTCCAGTCAGGTGTTTTGGACTATAGTCCCACTCGTGCAATGCGGTGCAACCTGTGTGTAGTGTGATAAATGCTGCTGTGTGCCATTCAGGGTCTACAATGTCTGAAACAAGGCTATTACTGAATATGGTGGCCTAGTGGGGAGACAAGTAATTCAGAGGTTGGTGGACATCACAGCCTGGGATGTTGGAAGGTGACATGGGGCCAGTGTCCCAGGACACATAGAGTGTAGGTCAGTACTGTGTAGGTGTGACCACAGGGACACCACAATGTTCATGTATGGATTGCGGCCCTGTAGTGAGTGAGAGGGTGTACTGTCAGCATTGAATCCATCCTCCAGCATGTTGCCAACAATACCTGGGTCTGCAATTTTCCTGAGTGACTCTTGTATGTGACAGCAGATGTGGGTGTTGCCATCGAATACTGACATACCACCATAATGCCTGGTGGTACACCCCGGAATGTGTGGCAGTCATGTTTATGTAGCTAGTCTTGGAGTATGTGATGAGGGACCCTGTGGCCCCACCACGGCTGACCAGTGAGCCACCCCACACATGGGAATGTACACCACTGTGCAACAGCCTACACCTGTTGTTGTACATCATATGTCCGTGGAACATGACCACCAGAGTGGCGTCTGTTATCTGGTGTGTACCATCATGGCTCTGTGTGGAATAGCATGATCCATGCAGTTGTGTACATGCTAATTAAGTGCACTGGGGTATGTGTCAGCATTTGTATGTGCATTGTCCATCTGCATGGGTGTCATGATGTTAACAACCGCTGTCAGCAGACGTCTGTAGTAGGTGTAGTAGTACACATGTACTGTGTATGCTGTGATGGGTGTGTTTCCGGGATGTGGCTAACAAGGTAGATTAGCATATGTTCGGAATCCACCAATGAGGGGTGGTAGTGTTCATGCCAAGGGTAATGTAGGTCTTGGAGGTGGTGTGTATGTGTTGATCCAGCAGAGTGGAGGGCATGACTCATGGATTTGTCGGTACATGAGTGGCTATCCCAGTGAAGTGTGGGGTAGTGTCAGTCACACATCAGTGGTAGCTGAGGCCCACTGTCCACTATACCACCATAGAAGGTATGTTACCCGTGGGGTATGATGTTGACTCTGTCGCTTGTTACAATGTGTATAGCAGTCTCGGACACAGTTAGTTGCACGTGGAACACCTCTGATGCATTGTGCTAAGCAACTTGCCAGGATGTGTGCAAAACATAGTGGGATATGGGAACCCCTCAGCTGTGGGTGTGGTGGTCCAGGTATGTGCCTGGAAGGTATGGTCCGTCTATAACCTGTCATTGCAGGTGTGCTCTGCAGAGCCTACAGGCAGGTCCCAGTCACTGCAGAGATGTTGGAGTGGTGCATTATAAGGTGTGTCTTGCCTGCGTGCGTCACAGGGGAAGATGCAAGCAATGTGTCACATGACTCCATGTCGCGCATGCCAGTTACCGCCCTGCCGGTGACAGTTATTGGAAACTGTGCAGGACAGGCAGTATAGCAGCAGCAAGAGCCTGGCATGTGAGCTGTACTCCCAGGGCCGACAGGTGCAAGTCATCTGTGCCACAGCATTGTGTTTGACTAGGACAGTCATAGTAGACAGATACCACATGCCTGTGGAATGACAATAGGAGCATAGGCAACTGTTGAAGTGACACAGTCAGTCATTGTACAGTGGTATCGTGTCTGGATGAATGCAAAATGCTCCCCAGGGCTAGGCCCACACCCTCAGGGCTATAAGACTGGTGAGCTATTGCATGTCCCTGCACGCATAGTCTGTGAAGTGGCATCACAGGGCAGTCACACTAACATGGCGAATGACAGACATATCGTACCTGGTGAGGTGTGGCATGGGTGCATAGGTTATGTTGCAGAAGCAGTTACCCGACAGCAAGATGTAAGCGACTAACGCCTTGTGTAGCCTGCTGTGTGGAACTGCAGTGTGACACCCTACAGAGTCAGCTATGACTGGTGTGTTGTGAATGTTATAACACACTATTGGCTGTATGTGGTAGGCACACATGAGTCTGTGGACTATAAGCTGGTGATGTTGACTTCCATGATGGGGGCTACCTCTGGTGCCTACAGTGAGTATTGAGACGTACTGCACAGGTTGTCCTCGTAGGTGTGACCAGTGGTGTAGATTATGTGAGACTATGTGATGGGTGGGGTGTGTTGCGAATATTACACATCCCCAAATGACTGTCAGGTGCAGTCAGGGTTGGCGACAGCATTACCCCCGGCCATAGCTGTCAGCCTCCTGTCCCCAAAATGAGGAACATTAGCCCTCATACAGTGTGACAAATGGGCGAAACGTGGAACACTTACAACTGGCTTACTAACAGCGTCAACTAGGAAGGGCATATGATGGCTAAAATAGACTGGTCTTACGTATAAAACAGATAGTCCAATGAATTAATATGATTCTCATCTATCTAGCCATGGCTAGCAGGTAAACTATGTACAACAATGAATGTGTGACAGACCCTTCCAATGTGGAACCTTGAGGAACATGCACCTTTTAGAACCCCAAATGAGGTACGTTCCCCGTAATGAGGTACACCTGAGAGCTATGGGCCCAGCACGGCTGCAGACGTGCATCCCCCACAGGCTGTAGTGCCGTATGTTGGGAAGTGAGCATTGAATGTGTACACTAGACAATTGCTCTATTGCCACATGTACGACATATCCCTCATATAGACAGGCAGTAGCACTGGTACTTGACAGTTGGACATGCCTGCATATACAACCATGTCCCACAGGATATGTGCGTTACGTGTGTACAACAGCTGTCGTACCTTAAGCAAGCTGGGAAGTGTAGGACAGCCAGTGTACCTGTGGGAAATGGTGTGGAATGGGCGCTATAGTAATCATTAGCTCATGACATGCTCACATGTTCTGAACAAGTGCCTAGCATGACCATACAATACAGATAGGGTGTTGGATAATATCAACCCACAAGTGGTGATGACAGTCATTTAGGGTGGTACCGCACTATAACCCTGCTGAGTATGGTGTGCATGTCCATGAACCATTAGCACTGTAGATGTTAGCAGTACAGATGTACAAGATAGCACGGATATTTGATTACAAATACCTTTGCATGTCACAAGTGTGTTCCACCAGTGGCCTGTTGACAGACCCACAACTACAAAAGGTGCAAGAGTGACATGTGCACAGCACATCTGTGCCAGATACAGTAGAACAGGGTTAATGTGTTGTACCCCACCCTCATTGTAGCCCATACCACACACACAAATGTTAGGCATCTGTGTATGTAAGGCTGTGAATGGCCATGACCTATCAGTTTAGCTGTGTCAGTGTTGTGAACAACATACAGAATGGGCTGTGTGTGTGAGGTGTGTGACATATGTGCACAGTCTGATGGATGATACCAGCAGTGTCACTGCTAGGTGAACATCCCTGTAAAGGGATGGTGCTGTGCAGTGCACCCCCGACATGGTGACGTCCCCAGGCCCCTTAGGTAGTCATCTGAGGTACCCATGTCATGTCAGGGTGCCATCCATGAGCACGGAGATCAGTGGCCAGGCATATACAGCACTGTGGTGACCAATATTGGATCACATACCACCTGAAAGGGGTAATGGCTATGCATGGATGTGCGATAACAGCCTTCACAATCCACACCTCCACTATGCAGCATGCCGTCTACCTTGCAGAAGGACATTTGCTACACCATGACGATGGACATGCTACATGTCCATATCCTGATCTATATGACATATGTCATGGACGGCCACCGTCCTAATACTAGGATCGCCACAGGCTGGACAGATCCCTGTGCCATATATGTGACATACTCCCACCATACCATGCAACCCTGTCCATCAAAGCTGCAGATGTCATCCCAGTCATACATGGTGTGATGGCCGTATGGTAGATGTACTATCAACTGACTGGATCAGTAATGTGGCACTGATGCAGCTTGCGGTGGCACAATGGCCATCTGTAACAGCGTGGAAACCATGCCCGCACATGCTATGGTTGATGACCATCCCTGCGAATGTCGTCTGACTATCCATTGTCCCATATCTATCACATGTGTAATACAGGCGATCCGTGTCAGGATGTTGAACAGTTGTACAGTGTTGTGTAGATGTATATGGCAAAACACATGCATGTACAGGTGCCCATGCGTATGTGTGCATTGTCACTGCTCAAGTCCATTCCGGCTGTGTCTGTGCTGATATGTGACATATACACAGCATCCAGGTCAACAGTAGTACCGTGGACACATCGAGGCATGTGCAGATAGGTAAGAACACAAGTGCAGGCAAATAGACATGCCCACAGCAAGACAGCATTTACATGGAGTATGAACACTGCAGTGAGGTGACACACATATATGGTGATGATATCCAATGCATAATGGGTGTGACATGTGTGACACAAACACGTCAGTCATGTCAGTGGCATGGTGCTTTGCAAAGATAACTGTGCAGATGCAGTAGATGTCATAGAAATGTATGTGCAGCAGTATCTCTGTACATCTCTGAAACTGTGACCTGTCACCATCATTATGTTTTACAGATAATGCCCCGTACATGCCTCCCAGCATACACCCGCCAGGAGGATGATGTCCTCATCCCACAGCTCCATGACAACTATGACTTGTTGTTCAGCCATGTGCCACAGCATGCCCAGCAGCGGGATGACCTGTGGCAGGATCTTCGCAGGAGGGTGAACGATGTGGGTGGCCATAACCGCATCTACCAGCAGGTGCGCAGACACTGCATGGACCTGATACGACATGCAAAACAGCGTGCCACTGCAATTACCAGGGAACAAGGTGGAACAGGTGGTGGGCCACCAACCCAGCCCCCACTCACACACACCGAGGAGCTACTGGCCAGTCTGGGGACACCCAGGGAACAGCATCCAGAAACACTAGCTGCCATCGTGGAGGTGGGTGTCTCCCAACCAATGAGCCTGGAGTTGCCTGGTAAGTCAGTATTGCACATATGGCTATTATATCCCATGTAGTTGCATGTGTCACTGTACATAATGTAAAGTAACAACATATGCCAGGTATGTGGACACACATACTGCATACTACGGTATGCTACGTTGTGTATGCACACTTGTGCATACTATATGCTATTACACAGGTGAATGTGTGCACATGCACAGTGCAACCTGTGGCTGTCATACAGTCATGGATAATGTTCATACTGGTGTGTCACCCCTATATAGGTACCTCTGGTGTGCCGCACAGACATGGGTCTGTTGCAGGTGAGACTGTCATCAGTATCAGGCATGTTACAGTGTAGATCTATTTGCCATGTAGCCAGTTAGTACTTGCACACCTGATGTTTGTTCCAGTCACGACATGCAGGTCGCACCACCATGCATTCACACACGCCACCCATGTGCAATATATTCACACGTAATGATACACAGACTTGAACCCACAGTACTTGTCATTGTGACATGTGTGGTCAGCTGTGCATACAACGGTGGAGGTGTTCTACAATGGAGGCATATGTAGTATGCATTGGAACAACATGTGTGGTACGCACACAGTACCACACAGTGAGTTGTGATATGGGCAGCCCACAAGTGTCACCATTGTGTCATATGCCCCTGCATTGGGTGCACACATTGTGATGTGCCACCTGACATGTCCCAGACATGTAGTGTTCTGTCTGCAATATTGTCACACTATCACATGACCTATACCCCACATACCAAACATACAACCCGTTGTCTGCATAGACCTGTGGAATGTGACATATCTGACATGTATGGGTGTATGTCATATGGGACCACACAGACATGTGGAGAAGATGCCCATCACACACAATTGGCCACCACATGTGCACACATGGCCATGGGGGATGGCCAGAGACATGTAGCCACACAGTACATGGGATGTGTATACACCCTGTTGCACATTGTCCACACATGGTCCAATTATAGCCTTAGTTGACCGATTATACAGTTGATGTGGTACAACCTAAAAGCTTGTGCACAGCTACTGGAGGTGTCACTGAAGTCTACCATATACGATCTGTCGAACATCACAACTGTGTTGCAGTTATGGCTATGCAATGTGTACATATTATGCATTCTACAGCAACATACATGCCTCATGTTGCCATGCAATGGCACAGTGTCTGTACTTCACACTGTATAGCAATGTAGATGGCTCACACTACTCTCTCGTGCTCATGCACATTTGCTAAACATGCATGCTATCTGTAGGGCATACACACAACACTGCAATGTGAAGCCCATTATGATGCTGTACATGTGTCAGGACACCATTGTGTCAAACATGTATGCATGTTAATGCACATGTCAGCAAATTACATGTCAAGGTCACGTCAGCCATGTGTACTGTTATCCTGTTCTGGGCCACATGGTGTATCATGGGGATGCTTGCATACTACCATGATTGTGTAAACTGCATGACTACTGATATGACACCTGCTTGCTGTAGTGTGCACCCCAGGGAGGTATGCTTACTAACACTATTAATGTCTGAGCTGCATGCCCTCTGCTCTTTCGCAGGCATACTGCATGCCATCTGGCAAATCACATGCATGGTGTGTCTGTGTGTCTGTGTGTGTCTGTGTATGTGTCTGTGTGTGTCTGTGTGTGTGTCTGTGTGTGTCTGTGTGTGTGTCTGTGTGTGTGTGTGTGTGTGTGTGTGTGTGTGTGTGTGTGTGTGTGTGTGTGTGTGTGTGTCTGTGTCTATTGTACTTTACAGTATGTCTTTGCATTCACAGGTGATGTAGGTGCGTTACCCTCCTGCGGTCCATCTGATGTTAGTGTCCCCACAGATACTAGCGGTGATGAACATATGCATGAGGTACAGGCAGGGTTGTCAGGGGCTGAATCTGTGCCAAAGGTTACCATCCCAGCTATGTCCCCCTCTTCCCCTCACACAGTTCTGCTGCCAACACATACCGCATCATCGGTGGCCATAGAGGAAGAACAGTCAGCGTCTGTTGGCATGGAACAAGAATGTGTGGTGGCTACAGAAGGTGTGTCTACACACCATGGTGTCAGTGTAATGACTGCAGATGTGCCACACAGGCATGTGGCCGGTGCTGCTCATAGGAGGACCTCTGGCAGACATGCACCTGCAGGACAGAGTGCAACAGCTGGTATCACCAGACGCATGTTCCAGACTGTAATGGCGGCACAGGCATGTGCTGAATGGCAGAACAGAGAAGGGCAGAGGCTGCAGAGGGCTACTATCCATACCCTAAATGACAACATCCAGGCATTGGCAAATGCTCAACAGCAGATTGCTAATTTCTGGATAGGCGACTAGGTGAAATGGTCGGAATCCTTGACCAAGGCATGGCAATCTGCGAGCGGGAGCTGTCTGTGCTTGAACACCTGGTAGGAGTGAGGCGTAGGCCACGTGGACGTAGGCCAGCAACACCACCTAGTGTAGGTCGACGTGAGCGTGCCACCTCACATGCCCGCTCCCATAGTGCCGGTAGCAGTAGCAGTGCAGCTGCTGCTGTGCTGTCAACACCAGGACACAGCAGGCCACGTGGACGTGGCCCTCGACGGTCTCAGCAGGGACACGTTTCCAGCGGACATGTGTCATCGGACAGTAGCCACTCTGTACCTCCACCTGGTAGTGCCCGTGCAACCCCAGGCAGGCACAGGTCACGTGGCCGTGGACGGACACAGTGAGCTGTACAACCTGCACTGTACAATCTGGGGCTGTCAATTATACCCCGTGTTGGCATCACAAATGGCAGAACTGTGTACACACATACACGCACACAGCAAACACAACTGTAGGGCTCCACAACATCCACATGCATTCTGCACAGATATGTCCAGTCAACTCACTGGCCCTTACACACACACATGATGTTATCCATTGGTGCAGCCTATGCCCCTGGCAAACATATCACTCTGTGCATATGATGAAGCCTGTGCCACATCCCTGTCATCCACACCATCAGTGCAGGGTTATGCACAAATATTCTGATGCACAGGGTGAACAGCATAGTGAGAGGTGTATGTAATACCTGTGTATGCATAGTGAGGGATGTGTATATTGCAGTGGTTGTGTGCAGCCTATGCCCCTGGCAAACATATCACCCTGTGCATATGATGAAGCCTGTGCCACATCCTTGTCATCCACACCATCGGTGCAGGGTTATGCACAAATATTCTGATGCACAGGGTGAACAGCATAGTGAGAGGTGTATGTAATACCTGTGTATGCATAGTGAGGGATGTGTATGTTGCAGTGGTTGTGTGTGAATACTGAGTTGTGTATGTGACATAGGTTGTGTACTGTCGACATGCACCAGTCACACCATGTAGTGCAGGTGCAGCATGCATTGTGATGTGTTCACGGTATGTGTCTCGGTTACATCTGTAGCACCATGTTGGTTGTGTTACCCTGGTTACCTCCTATGGTGTACTTGCATGTGCTTACAGGTAGCAGTGTTTGCAGTCCCCCACATGTAACTGTGGAGTACACACAGGCATGTCTGGCAATATCAACATGCTACATGTACCTTCATCCTGACTGTTGGACACACAAACATGACACAGATGTCCGCACATATACTGCACCTGACGCATGTGGTCGGTGCCACAGGCTACACTGTACAGAGACTTGACATACATAGCAGGACACATTACAGGTATGGTGACATGGTGCAGGGGTTGTACACAGCGGCCTGGCCAATGATGATGTGAGGTGTCACTTGGTAGCTGAAGGCCACACTGTGCAGCAGTAGGACCCTGTAACAGTACGTGAACATGGCCGCAGTCACGGGGTGTACACCACTATAACACACACCCCATAGTGTGCAGCTGGGGACCCTTGCCTTTGTGGTCATCACCCTCACAGTACTATGCACCCACACGACGTGTCACAGAGAAGGGACATGCACAGGTAGCCAGTATGGCTGGGACCTATGGCATCAACAGGGTTGTGCAATGCATCACCATTACGGGTTAGTCAACACGTGGGGCCAGTGATAATTTCCCACCATATATTAGCATACACACTCACACCAAGCACCAGACATACATACAGACACACTCACACACTGTGGTGACCACACATGTGTATACGGACAGCCGATGTGTGTGATGCACCTCACCGGCGAACGTCATGCTTCCCGCACTGACGTGTGTATAGTTCTCTACAATGGTGTACAGGGATGTGTAGCAACTGGGACATATTCCCCGTGATATGTGGCATCCCTGGTCACACATTCAGACACACATGGCAGTGCTGGGAATGATACACCAGCCATATGATGACACGTTTGGTGGACATGCAGCGGTATTGATTGCATTATGTGTACCAATGCTATATCTGGCAAATGTGCTGCTATATACACACGAGAGGTTGTAGGTGTTACAGGTGCCATATGACATGTAGTTGTTAACACCTGACCGCTGTGTATGCATTATGTCAGCACCGTCACGTAACAGTGACATAGCGTACAGTTAGCACATGGCATGATAGGATGGTGTGTGACACAACTGTGAGCCTCTCCCTGCACACATACATCTAGACAGGTGGTTCACCACGTTATGTACACACATCCCTCTATACGTGCTGTTTGTATGTCACCATATACAGATGTCAATGATGGGTCTGCATTGTGTCTGCATGTCGTAGGTAGGTGCAACTATGTTACGGACATCGGCCACTGCACATGAATGTTTGCTGCATGCACAGTACAGATGTCACATGTGTCTCCTGTTGCCATGTTTGTATGCATTGCTATTGTTGGACATGTGTGTTGACATATGTAACACATGGACTGTGGTATGATTTCACAGGTGTCACAGGCGACCAGTACAAGGGTATGTGTCCTGGTCAACACTGCTACCCCCTGTAGTGTGAGTATTCAACAGACATGGGCCCACATTCAATTTGCGTGTGTAGCATTGATTAGGCCAGTGTTATGCACGAGGTACATCAAAGGCCATGTATGTATGTGTTGTGTGTGCAGTCCATGCACACATCCACACAATCACATGTATGACATACCCAGATGTGTGTTCATTGGTGTACAGCAACAGTCAGGTGTCACAGCTGTGTAAGGGCCAGGGTGTGTCTTGAGCCAACCTGTTCATGTATACTGGTATCATTGCAATGCATAACACCTGTTGGATCCCTGTTGGTATGTGTGTACTCTGCACAGCTGGTGTACACCGTTGTACAGCCCAGTGGTCATGTGTCACATGGTGTTGTTGGACCATAAGGTTGTGTAGTGCTGCACCAATGACATGGTGCTGACTTGCCAGCTACAGTGTACACTGCAGTGTGTACGTGTGTGACCTGCACCTGTGACAGCTGTGATGGCAGCTGTGTGTGTACAGGTCTCTGCATGTGTAACCGCCCTGTGCGTGAGGGCAGTTATACCTTACTGTGCCCTTCTGTGTGTACACTCCATCTGCATGCAAGATTGCCCTTTGCAACAGCTAAGTGTGTGAGCATGCCCAGTACACTGTTGTGTAGATGGACACACAGTACATTCCACACTGCACCCCTCCGTGATTAGACTCCGTGTGCATGCAAGATAGCCCTTTGCAACAGCTAAGTGTGTGAGCATGCCCAGTACGCCGTTGTGTAGATGGACGCAGAGTACATTCCACACTGTGCCCCTCCATGATTAGACTCTGTGTGCATGCAAGATGGCCCTTTGCAACTGCTAAGTGTGTGAGCATGCCCAGTACGCCATTGTGTAGATGGACACACAGTACATTCCAAACAGACGTGTGATACTAAGCGTGTGGGCATGGCCATTGACATCCTGTATAGCCATGGTGGTCGCCCAGGCACCAGATGTCCAATTTCAATGTCACGATGGATGCCTACATTGAACAAACTTGTTGCTCTCTCGAAGGGTGTACTGTCTGTGGTGCATCCCATATCTATTCAGTGTTGTTGTGCTCCGTAGATATTTAGTTGGCCCATTGACAGCACTGGTGTGTTTATGTACGTCTACCTTGGGACGGTAATATGCTTTCAGACCGCTCACTCTCTAATCATTCCCTATCAGCATCTTTGCCTTTGCGGATGATGTCACCCACCTAGAAGTATGTCTCTGGGAGTGCTGTGTTCAGTAATCTCGTTAGCGCATTCTGTAAATGCGTAATGCTGTAGTGTGTTAGAGTAGGTAGGTGTGTGTTCAACTCCTGGCCCTTCCAAGTGTGTGTGTGTGCGTGTTTCCAGCAGCCTAGGGACACAGTAATGCTTTTAGATGCCTCACAACACATACATTCCCTATCGGCATCTTTGCCTTTGCGGATGATGTCACCCACCTAGAAGTATGCCTCTGGGAGTACTGTGTTCAGTAATCTCAGTAGCACATTCTGTAAATGTGTAATGCTGTAGTGTGTTAGAGTAGGTAGGTGTGTGTTCAACTCCCGGCCCTTTTAAGTGTGTGTGTGTGTGTGTGTGTGCGTGTTTCCAGCTGCCTGGGGACATAGTAATGCTTTTAGATGCCTCACAACACATACATTCCCTATCAGCATCTTTGCCTTTGCGGATGATGTCACCCACCTAGAAGTATGCCTCTGGGAGTGCTGTGTTCAGTAATCTCGGTAGCGCGTTCTGTAAATGCGTAATGCTGTAGTGTGTTAGAGTAGGTAGGTGTGTGTTCAACTCCCGGCTCTTCCAAGTGTGTGTTTGTAGGTGTGTGTTCAACTCCTGGCTCTTCCAAGTGTGTGTGTGTGTGTTTCCAGCTGCCTGGGGACACAGCAAAGCTTTTAGATGCCTCACAACACATACAATCCCTATTGGCGTCTTTGCCTTTGCGGATGATGTCACCCACCTAGAAGTATGCCTCTGGGAGTGCTGTGTTCAGTAATCTCGGTAGCGCGTTCTGTAAATGCGTAACTCTGTAGTGTGTTAGAGTAGGTAGGTGTGTGTTCAACTCCCTGCCCTTCCAAGGGTGTGTGTGTGTTTCCAGCTGTCTGGGGACACAGTAATGCTTTTAGATGCCTCACAACACATACATTCCCTATCGGCGTCTTTGCCTTTGCGGATGATGTCACCCACCTAGAAGTATGCCTCTGGGAGTGCTGTGTTCAGTAATCTTGGTAGCGTGTTCTGTAAATGTGTAATGCTGTAGTGTGTTAGAGTGGGTAGGTGTGTGTTCAACTCCCGTCCTTTCCAAGTGCGTGTGTGTGTGTGTGTGTGGGTTTCCAGCTGCCTGGGGGCACAGTAATGCTTTTAGATGCCTCACAACACATACATTCCCTATCGGCGTCTTTGCCTTTGCGGATGATGTCACCCACCTAGAAGTATGCCTCTGGGAGTACTGTGTTCAGTAGTTTCGGTAGCGTGTTCTGTAAATGCGTCATGCTGTAGTGTGATTGGGTAGTTAGGTGTAAGTTCGATTCCCAGGCCTGCCAGATGTGTGTGTGTGTGTGTGTGCATGCTCCCGTCTGCCTGGGGACTCAGGTTATGCTTTTAAACGCTTCGCAACACAGATGTATCCTGCTGACATCTTTGTCTTTGTGGATGTTGACACGCACCTAGTAGAATGCCTGTGTGTCTGCTGTGTTTAGTAATCTCGGTAGCGTGTTCTGTAAATGCGTCATGCTGTAATGTAATAGGGTAGTCATGTGTAGGTTCGATTACCAGCCCTGCCACATGTGTATGTCTGTATCTCTCTCTCTCTCTATATATATATATATATATATATATAAAATCTATTTTCTGCCCATAACTCTGTTCTTGCATGGACAGCTGACTGTTTCATGTATCGCATATTTGCATAGCTTTCACATAGCAATGGGGTATGTTGCAACTCCCAACATTGTCCATGCAACGTCGATGTTACACGCCCTTACAGGCGTTTGCTGTTTATCTTGGCAGACATCTATCCTTGCTGTACTCTCACTGTACTCGTACACGCCAGAGGCTTCATGTATCATGGCCTAGTTTTGATGTGTGTATGTCTATTTGTGCTGTGTGCATGGCTCTGGGTATGTCCCACTATCATCATTTGTAACGGTGACAGCTCTATAGGTTCTTCATGTAGACTGCTGTGTCATTTGACATGTCAGCACATACCTGCGGACAGTACTGCACGTCCTACTGCAGCGCATTTCATACCTTCTGCGTTATCTTGCAGTCAATATTGCTGTTTCCTCACACATGAATCTGTTTCTGTTCATACCACTCCACCTCCTAGAGCAAGTTGCTGGACGAGGCCTTATCTGATAGTGGAACACATAGGGGCAGTATTGACATGTTGCTCTTACAAACGTAGATAGTTGACACAATAATAGGTTTTGCATTAGTATGGCTTTTCTGTCGGATTTGGTGTCTTACTCACATGTTTGTCATTATTTCATGTCTTCAGTTATCATGAAAGTGCCAGAATGTTACTGTTGTTACGTGGAACACACCAAACATATGAGGCAGAACTCTGCACATTCTGCGTAAATCTGTACAGTTGCGGAGTATGTGTCTGTAACAAAATATCAACTTTCTGACACCAATACACACACTGTATGGCAGCATCACAGGCCACATGCCATTACATTTATATTGCAGGACACACCCACCCAGACAGTTGCATTCCTCACACAGGCCAACAGCTGCTTATCCACACTAATTGGTCTATCATGAACCGTATGTGTGCGCCGGTATTTGCGCTTTCCGTCAGTGGCAGAGCTCACGTACGTGTCTGGGGGACTGGACATTGTTACGGTGACACTGCATGACACCCTGAGGGACACATTACTTTTGTGTCTATTAACCTTCCACATTGACATTCACAGGGCATACGTTGTCATTCACATTTGTCGGAGTACATGCGTGTGTCTTGTACATGTTTTCTCATTTGTCCTGATGTCTTTCTTCTCACCTGTCCACCTAGTATCACTAGTTCTGTACATGTATTTTGGACAGGTTACCTTCATACCCCTAACCTGTACACATTATGGGTAAACGCCCTGACGTTTGACCTTGTTACATTTGTCATAGTGATGTGCCTTTATGGTAAATTGCTGGCAAGGCATTACGGACTGTGCGGTAGATAATAGTGACTGACATTTCCATTACATGATTAGTAACACTCATAACATCCATATTCATGGGTACTCCAGTATTCTCACAACATTCTGACTTTGTGTGGGGTATATCTAATATAGTCCCTATTTGTATTTCATGTACTATGCCTTAGTGCAGCTGTGTTATTTTGACAGTTTGCCAGTTATGGGTACCATCTTGGTCATACGTATGTCCATCCATGATAATCGCCTACATGACACTGATATAGGGCCCTACATATTGCCAAAATGGTTTCCGCAATATCCAGTGGATGGTTTGCCCCGTTATTGAGAATATAGGCGTGTGCTATACCCACATCACTCCCACGGGGCGGGCCTATGAAATCCCTGCCAAACAACACCTAGGCCCATTTCTGCATACCCATGATTCCCATACCTGACAACCCTCTACAGTACCCATTACACATGTTTAATGTGTGCGGTACTGAAGTGGGGAGACACTTATATGCACTCCCCACTCTCCGGATATCAGTTCGTACGTCATACATTCTATCGACACATGTGTCGTCACCCTTGCACCTGATACTGTTGCATGTACAGCTATTTCGTATTTGCTGCGGTCACTTCTTTTGTGTCAATGTCGGTTGACACTACGTAAGATTCAATTTTTGGAGTCCTGCAATGGACACCTATCTGCATGTTTAAAGTGTAGAACTTGCTGGACTGTCACTTTCTGGCCAGTGGTTTGGAATGCTGTGGTTTATTCACCTTTCCTGCATGTCTGTTTGTCTACCCATATTAGATATAACGTTGTCTATTTATGTACATATGTCATATCTACAGGACATAAGTCTGTTGTGTATACATATATACATGTACAATCCTCATTTCATAACTTGCTTTGGTTTACGTCTGTGGATTATGTGTATACACATATATCTATATCCATACCATACCTTTCCACTATACATATAGTTGCAGAGTGTACAGCTGCTTGCCCCTTCATCTACGCTGTGTTTTAAATAAACCTGTGTCTATCTGGCAATGTCATGGCATTTCATTTGAGACTTACAGTGGGGATTTCTGGCAAGCAGTTCAGGTTACGACTGCATACCCTTCAGAGAATCAATGCTACTGACACACCCGTTATTCTATCCACTTTCTATGTTTGTTCTGGCACATATCTGGTGTTTGTCCCTAATTGTACTGGTAGTTTGCATGGCTTTGTCCGGTTTCATACTTTACGAGGTTAACAGGTTTGAGCCATGTATAACTAACATGGGAGAAACAGCATTCATTTACTATGCTGTGAGCGGATCACACACGCACAGGCGCACTTGCATTTCCTTATTGTGGGTTACGCGCATGCGTGCATGCATATCCTTATTGTGGGTTACATATGTTTACTAAGTCTTTGTGCTTACGTGGGCTTTATTACTTGTGACAGTACCAGTAATTATCTGTAATACGGCTGACAGACGTTTGCGAAACACATGTTCACCTTTACATATTTAACTGTCTGTACAGTACAGACGCATTCATTACACTTTCACATTATATGTGCTGTAGTCGTTGTTCAACCGGGACTGCATTCACGTTGGCCGGATGCTGTAACCACTATACGTTTGGTGTTCTGACTCATTTATATGCATACCCATAGTACATGGCTACATTAACATATGCCTCACCGCTTCACTTACGTCACAGGCATCCATTCTCCTGCTGGGAAAAATACTGTACTACATGTTACACATTCCCTATTCCCTACTGCTCTGGACCCATGCTGCATATTTCATCACTGCAGGGATATTCAGAACCCAAAGGCTTATAGTCCTGACACATACAGGTCTTTAATTGTCAGGGTGTTCATGTGGTGATCTGGGTTTAGGCTTGTCCGCCTGGTGAACGGAACTGCCCTGACCTTGTTCAAATGTCAGACAAAGCACATGTACAGGGTTTGTCCATTTTAAACATTTAATCTGTGTTTACAGACACAGGTGTTTGGGGACCTGTCAGCAGCTTATGATGTTGGCAATACATAACATGGGTGGGGGCGGTTACGATACATAATCCACTGTGAGTGGTGTACCCATTCACATTTGACTATTTCCTGTATTCATTCTTATGAGGGTTATTATTTTGCACATGACTTAACTATGAATTAACTACAGGTATGCAGTAGTACAGTCAACATATGTGACGGCTTGTTACAGTATATATGTACGGGCCTCTGTAATACTGGGGACTACCCCACATCCTTCACAACATTTCCTGCTTATGTACATACTATTATTCCGTGAACTTTCGAAGCTTGTGAGAGCAGTAATTACATCTGTCCCTATTTGTCCAGCCATCCTTTTAGGCTTTGTCCAGGTTTTGTTGCTGTAATAGGTTGAGAGGTGGTGTCGGTATGTGAGTGAGTTGAATATATACTGTCGATAATTCAGTGGGGAGTAGGGTTACCACTTGTTCCTCTTTGTGAGGGGGAGGTCCCACTTTGGACAGTTGCGTCCTGCGCCGACACCTAAGACATGGCAAATGTCCTGTGAGTTTAAGACAATAATATATTTCTTCATTTCTGTAATAGTTGCATGATACAGGCATTTTGTATCTGGTACACATAACTATTATTAGGGATAGCATAAGCTATTCAAATGCTATGGCATTAGCTTTTATCTTGGCATACACGTGTAATTCTGTACTTTGCACAGGCCGGGGGTATGTTTTATCCTGCAAATTCTCACATTTCTACAAGGGATGTCCCACCTTGGCCATCTGAACAGGTGGCAACCCTAGTGGGGAGACCAGCATGGTGGACAGCTGTTCCATCCTGCATATTATGAATTGCATGTCTGTGTAGAAACTGAACAGTACCATGACTACACATACATGCTTTGTCCAGATGTGTACAGTAATGGACACCATGGCGTGTAAACAACTCTGAGGTTTCAACAGGTTACTTATCCCACGCGGGATGTACACACATTTTGCCGTAACATTAACACGCGGGCATTTGGATTTACGTACCTTTGATGGGATGTTTACAAACGTGGGATACATATTTGCAATCCGGACACTGCCTAGGACGATACTTCCTACTACATATATGGAATACCCACTATGTGTAGGTGTACGGATGCGCAAGGCTGGTAGCTGGATTTGGTGGACATTTGGACATGGGTGCGGGTTATGTGCTATACAGGGGTTGTTGCGTATTGCATTTGCATGCATGGGTTCTTCTTTTGGATATCCCGGTTACGCATATAGCATCCTATGTGTATGTGACGGTTACGTTCCTGTTCATGTGTATAGCACATTTTAATATACATATGTTTGTGTGTGTTTGGTATACAATATGGACTGTCAGGTTTCTTTACGGTTGTTATATAGCCACAACTGCCCTGCTGTCTACTATCACTACCACTGTGGGACTGCTAGACGTGTGTATTGGTGGCGCGCTGACATGATGCGCTTCACTTCCACTGGGTATAACTTCTGACAGTGCAGTACATTACAGACACACGATTTTAAATGTCATTTGTTCCATGGACGGAAACTCATATTATGTTGTGTGCATTTCTGTTTGGTTCTCCATTTTGTGTGGCCGGGAACTGTCTTGCATGCTTTGCATACGTTTCATTATCCACGGACACTGATAGGTGCGATTACTATTGCAGGCAGGCTATAATATTCAGCAGTTTAGGTTGCTCATTGCCAGCTGACATTGACACACCTCCGGGCGCAGCTTAGTAACGCCCCATGCACTCGCGCACGTGTCCTATGCACGTGGATGTGGTAGCGGCGCACCTTCATTAATATGCATATGGCGCTACTACACCATTTATATGCCGCACAGCCGGCACAGGCCTTACACCGGCCTTGCACTGAGCTTCATGAATCCGGGGGTAGGAGTATTGGAAGGTTGGTAGAGAGTTTTATGTGTCATGATTAGTTGGTGGTACTTGATCAGATTCTGTATATATATATTTTATATACTAGATATATATATAGATATAGCTATATATATAAATATATATATAGATATAGCTATATATATAAATATATATATATATATATATATATATATATATATATATATATATATATATATAAATATATACATATATAAATATATATATATATATATATATATATATATATATATATATATATATACACACGCATTTATATCTGTGTCTATATTTCAGTTTATGTCATTTTGTCAAAAACTCAACTCGTCCAAACTCAGCTTATTGAAAACAACTTTATCTAAATTCATTTCATCTAAACTGATAAAACAAAAACAAACAAAAAAAAAACAGAAAAAATATTTTTGTAGATTGTAAAATGATTTTTGATCACAGGTATGAGTTTTCCTAAAGCTGTCTAAGTAATATTGCATTTTCTTTATCACAGTGTGCTGTATTGTGTAAGATGGTGGTGCACTTCTAGTGTGAAGTGTTTTTCCTTTTTTTCCACCATAGCTCGACCATGGAGTTGTAATTTATATGTTGGGGGCAGAACCCCCTACAAAAAACATTTGTTTGTTGTTTGTTTGAATTTTGTTGGTTTAGAAGAAAATAAATTTCGATACGTTGTGTTCAGTAAGTTGACTTTAGGCAAAGTGAGTTTTAGACTAAATGACATATATCCTCTATATATATATATATATATATATATATATATATATATATATATATATATATATATGTATATATATATATATGTATATATATATATATATATATATATACATACATATATATATATATATATATATATATATATATATATATATATATATATATATATATACAAACCTATATCTATATCTTTGTAATTGTTGATATCTATCCCATACATCCTGTCTATGTATCTACATATAGTATCTATATCTGGATCCCATTCAGAATGTCAATGTACCATAATGTCAACTTGCATATTATTCAGGTCAGAATGTCAATCACTCACTTGAGCAAATATATAGAATATTGAGACTAAAAATATTAAGTATGTATTCCAGCAGGCAAAACACTGCTCCTGCTATGTAACACTGAAAACAAACAAGTCAAAATAGCACTGTTTTTGCCAGGGGGGCAAGACCCCCCCCCCAACCCCACCCCCGACCTTGACAGTTATATATACTATTTACTCATTTATTTACTGGGTTAGTGCACTAATCAATATTGACCAATTTCAGCCTCAGCCTGTGTGCAGTAAAATAAAACATTTTGCAAACAGAAGATACAGAAATATAAACAATAAAAAAGTACTTCAGACTAGTTACGTAAAAAAAATGTATTTGTACATTCTAATTAACAAGCAGAGTGCAATACACAATATATATATTATTTTCTTAAGGGGGTGTCAGCCTTCAGTAAATCTGAGAGAGAAGAAACTTGGAAAGGATTTAAGGACAGTGTGCCAGGTGACATGTTTTATGTTGAAGAGTATTTGGCTTGGATGAAGAACTGCTTTGAGAGCTGCAGTCTGAATTTAATGTGTTGATTTCATTTAGGTCAATAGAGAGAGCTTGGAAAGAGTAGATACCTGAGAGGGCAATGCATATGCAGTGCTCTGGAGTTTAGTTATAGGGCAAATGGAAGTTGGAGTGGCTTATGAGTTGTATCTCGGGTTGCATGAGGATGTTTTTTCATGCAGTCTACCTGCAAGGTGAGTAAATGTTTAGAGAGAGTACTTTGTAGAGTTGGGATCCTAGATCTTTGTTTTGTGGGTGGCCATTTGACTTTTTCTAAGTTCATACATTGATGCTGTCAGATAGGTGAGTTTGTAATGAATCAACAGATGCTATTAGAGATCGTCTGAAGAGTGGCAATGTTTTTCTTGGAGGCAGAAGTGAAAATGTGAAGTCTGTATTCAAGTTTTGAAAGGAGGATCCTTTTGCAAATGGCTGCTCTGGCTGGTTGGGATAGAAAAGACGAGATCTCTTTGTCCCAGAAGAGGATGGAGTTTATGTTGGTTCTCACTCTGTCTATGTGGAAATGGAAGTTGTGATCAAGCCATAATCCTTACATATTTGAAGGTTGAGGTTGTTTCTATGGAATAAACTAATCTCACTAGATATTCACATCCCAACCCCAGCCCCTGCCCAGAAAACCACAGTGAAAAACTTCTCTAAAGCAAATTTCACACTCCTAAAAACCGTGGTGGAATCCTTCAAAGCCCCCGGGCGTGTGGAAAATACGACCCAGACCGCAGAATCCTTTATAAACGCATTCTATGAACACCTTCAGGAATGCATGGATCATGCAATCCCAAATAAAACCAAGACCCAATCCTCCAAAGTTAGGCATCCTGTCTGGTGGACCCCAGCCATAAGCAAACTATACAATAGAAAGAGGAGGAAGCTACTACATGATAGAGCAAACTCCCAAAAAGGATAGGCATCTCTGATCAGTATTAGCAAGAAACTATGGGCACTCATAAAATCGTCTAAGGCCAGCTTCAAGAGAAAAATTGTACAGGACACTAAGGATAATCCCAAGGCTTTCTTTAGTTATGTTAGGAACCTGGGTGGGAATTCCCAGATATGCTCAGAATTAGTCCAAAATGACAAAAAATACACAGAACCCACAGACATTCCCAGCATCCTAGCTGACAGGTTCAGTGCAAACTTCTCCCCCCCTTCCCCACCAAAAGGGCAAATATCTATCCTAGCAGAGTGCTGCCCCCCTGACATCTCAGATGCTCAGGTAAGAGCTGCCCTCTCCAAAGCAAAAAACACAGCATCAATGGGACCAGACGGTATCTCGGGCTGTGTCCTACATGAACTCCAAGAAGAACTAAACCCAAACATAAAACTACTGTTCAATCTCAGCCTTACTACAGGATATGTACCCAAAGAGTGGTGTACAGCAACAGTGGTCCCTCTCCACAAAGGTGGTGCCTCAATGGATCCTGGAAACTATCGCCCCATAAGCTTGACTAGCTTGGTCTGCAAAGCTATGGAAAGCATCATCATGGACCTCATAAATAAAGATATTGGGGACCTACAGATACTGGATCCTACCCAGTTCTGCTTTGTTAAGGGCAGATCCTGCCTCTTAAACCTGGTCAATTTCTTTGAAACAGTCACCAAGGCCATTGACGAGGGGAAGGTGGTCCACACAGCCTACCTGGACCTTGCAAAAGCCTTCGATATAATACCCCACTCGGGCATTATAGATAAGCTCACCGGCTTAAATATAAACCCCTATGTCACTAGGTGGGTTGCAAACTGGCTAAAGGACAGAACCCACATGGTTAGAATTGCTGGAGCCATGTCAGACTCCAAACCAGTTACAACAGGTGTCCCACAAGGCTCAGTCCTGGGACTTCTCTTGTTCGGTATATATTTCTCAGAGGTACAGGCTAACACGGAAGGACTGTGGCTGACCAAGTTTGCAGATGACTGCAAACTGGGCACCATAATAGACTCTCCAGCCGACACAAGCATCCTACAAAAGGGCCTCATAGAAATAGACAACTGGTGCCAGAGCCATGGCCTCAAGCTAGCTAAAAAGTGTATAGTCATCCCCTTTGACAAAAACAAAGTGCCCACAAATTACCACATAGGTGGTCATCCATTAAGTATGGAAGAAGTAATTAGGGACCTGGGGACCCAAGTTGATAGCAATCTCTCATTTGACAACCATGTGGCCAAAGTGGTTTGAAAAACATTTTATATAGCCCACCTAATCATGAAGGGATTCACATCTAGATCAGGGGAGGTCATCGTGCCTCTTTACTCTTCCCTCATCAGGCCCATAATTGAGTACAATGCCCCTTTTGGGATGTACCTTACCAGACACCTGCAGCAACTGGAAAGACCCCAAAAGTACCTCACCAAGAGGATCAAAGGGCTCAAACAGATGCCATATGCTGCCTGGTTAAAGAAACTCCAGCTGTACTCAGTGGCATACCGCCTGCTCAGAAGCGATCTGTGCCTAATTTATAAAGCCATGTCCAACCCAGAATTAATGGACATGCTGCACCTCAGAAAATCCAAATCCCATCGAGCTACGCACTCACGAGACTTGAACCTCAGCACTGAAATAAATAGGACATGCTGGAGGGACAGATTCACTCCCGGCTCCCTTCACTCTGGAATAAAATCCCAGTCCAGGTTAGGCAGAGTCCCTCATTGACTCTCTTCAAGAGGAATCTTGATGAGTGGATGGGAGATAGTAGGTTTACCCTGGGTATCACTTCTGTGTCACTGTTAGACAGAGGCACAGTATACTAACCTCGAAACAGGGCATAGCAAAATTAATTTAAAATGGGTGGTGAAAGCCAAACACACTCTGGCTAGGCTTATAAATGCCCTAGGGCAGATAGCCGAGTATGAACCTATGAAACTAATAGTTTTGTAAGTCAAATATAGTTAGATTCAAGTGCTTGGTGAATTCTATTTGGAGTTTAAAAAAAAACTAGTTTTGGTTTTGGAAGGGTTGAGAAATAATTTATGGCTCATAAGCCATTGGTGGAACTCCTGTAAGTCAAAATAAGACCTTTTACATGATGAATTGTTTTGAGGAAGTTTATGTTTACATTTCTAAATGACTGTCATGTTATGTGAGCATGTTTGCTTGCAATGGTATAAAAGCTATAGGGCCTGATTCACGAAGGCTTGCATGGAGTCTAAGAGTAGAGTAATACTCCATGCAGCCAACATGTCCGCCGAGTGATCCTGGAACAGCCGGTAGGGGCGTGCAACAGAGCTCCTAAAACGACTCTTGCACGGACAGGGCTAGGATATGCAAATTACCTCATTTGCTGCTGAAAGGTATGCAAATGAAGTAAATTTGCGATTTAGGAAACCCTAACCTGTCTGAGTAAGAGTAGTGTTATTTGCAGAAATGTACTCCGTTGACAACTGAGTACGTTTCTGCAAATAGCAAATCGGAGCTGTGACAGCTCCAAAAAAAGGATGCATCCAGTTGAGGAAGTATGCCAATTGCCAAAAATACAGACATTGGCAATGTCCATTGATGCAAAAATTAAATAAATTAAAATATTTTTTTCCCAATCGCCGATGTTTAAGCGTAGCGCAGCACCGCGCAAATGCGGTGCGCGGTAAAAACCAGAAAACCAATAATTAAAAAGCATAAATGTTGAATTTATAGTAATCCCTAATATACAATGCAAGGGAATGGCATTCCAAAGACAACATGGCTACCAAGAAGAGGTTGCTAAGGGGGAAGCTCAGTTTAAGAGTTTTAACCAAGCATTAGTAGGCAATTCTATGCAAATGAGGGTAAGGATAGTGAATCCCAAGTTTACATAGCCAAAGAGCACAGTCCGTGTAGTGTAGGAGTAGGATAAGGGGTGTAACAGAGTAGAAGATAAGTGACATCATAAGGGGGGTATGTCTGAGAGAAGTGAAGCTCATTGGAGTAGAGTGGCATGTGTCTGCTGTCAGATTCTAATCACTGGAAGAGGTATGTCAACAGGTACCCTAGCTAAAGGCAAGAAATTGAAAGTGTATGCCGTGAACAACACCAAAGTTTCTTGTAGAAATGCCTGCACCATGTATGCACGCGTGTGCGCACCTGTAAAACCGAGTAAGCCTGTGTGCGAGCGTATACGCCAGAGTAAGCAAGTGTAAGGATGTTGAAACCCGTGTAAGTGCGTTTGCGCCTGTGGGCATGCGTGTTAGCAAGAATAAGCAAGTTGAAGTCCATGTAAGCATGTGTGCGTGTGTGTGAGCTGGTGTGTGTGTGTTTGCGCTTGTTTGGTGGTGCTGCCCCCCTGAGGAAACAAAAAGGGAAAATGAAGCACAACAAATAGTAGGAAGTTAACCAGGGAGTACTAGCAGAGCTAGCAGGTGAAAACAATCAGAATCAGGCAATTACACAGGTAGTACACTAGCCCAGCCCAGCCCAGCACTTAAAACCCAGCAAAAAACATTCCAGTATGTTTTCTCAGACAAACTGCAACACTGCAGTAAGCTAATAGAAGTGAAAACTGAAAAAGCTTTACTGAGACAAAGAAATGTTAGGGGCTGCCATTGCTGTCATAAGGCGACATATGCAACATGCTGAGGGTGGTGACAATGCAAATGCTGCTGAGCAACCCACAGTGAGGAGATGGAGAAGACTGTACAGGCCTAGGGTAACCTACCAGGGGCTACATGAGCTAGAGATAGTGGAGCACTATATAGTGGACAGAGACCTCATGCAGCAAATTGTTGAGCTGTGCAGGCCACACCTCACACACAGAACCAACAGAGGGGAACCAATCCCAGTGGAAACCAAGGTATGTGTTGGCCTAAGACTATTCACACCAGGTACCTTCCAGAGACCAACTGGCGATATGATGGGGATTTCATAGGCATCAGCATCTAGGGTACTGCACCAGTTCCTGAATGCTGTGGCAGCACATGTCAGTGATCATGTATATTTCCCCAATTCCCGTGAGGTATTGGCCAGCAGTAAGTGTCTCTTCCAGCAAATAGCAGAATACCCTGAGGTAGTGGGTGCAATAGACTGCACGCATATTTGCATCAAAGTATCAGCCGGTGAGCAGGGTAGGGTCTACTATAACCACAAGGGTTACCCCTCCATCAACTACCAGGACGTGTGTGATGCCCAGGGCATAATAATGAATGTATGTGCTGGCTGCGCTGGAAGCTACCATGACTCCCATATCTGGCATCTGACACAGCTGTACCAGACATTTGCCAATGAGGGCATCCCTCATGGTCACCTAGTGGGGATGCTGGATATGCACTTGAGCCATGGCTGATGACACCCATCAGAAATGCACACACACCTGAACAGGAATGCCATAATGAGGCACACGCACAAACACGAAATGTAATCGAGTGTGTGTTTGGGCTGCTCAAGTCACGGTTCCGGTGCCTGGACACATCTGGTGGAGCCTTGCAGTACTCACCAACTACATGTACCCAAATAGTCATGGTATGTGCTATGCTACCCAATATGATCCTGCAAAAACAGCTGCAGCAGGAGCAGCATAGGGCTGAGCACAATAGCCCCCCACCATTGCCAAGGCCATCAAAGGCAGAGCGTGACTCAGAGGAGGAACAACCTGAGCCTGCTCCAGTAGGCAGAAGGAGGCGTGCCCAGTATGCTTTGGCCTTGGCAAAGAAGCAACTCATAGCATATACACTGGCTCAGTAGGAACCCTGGAAATGATACCTCTCTCTGACTCGCACATATAGTAAAAGTGATGCCTAACTTGACACTATTTGTTAGCAAACATGTATAGGGAGTGTAAAATGTGCATCCAACATAGGCAGCCCTGCAACACCACCTGATGCATCATTGCTATGTGTTAAGCAATATAAAGCACTGCTAAACAGCTCTCACCACTATTTAGTACATGTAAACAAAATTGCACACACTAAGTAGCACAACTACAGGCAATGTTCAGCAATATTGTGCACTGTCCAGCAATGTTGGGCAACATTGAGCAATGTTGTGCAAGTCTGGTCAAATGTGGGTATAGTTCATCAAAAGCAGGTTAACATGTTCATATTTGCTTCATGGGTTCATAGGTTCATAGGTTCATAGGTTCATACTAGGCTATCTGCCCAAGTGCATTTATAAGCCTAGCCCAGAGTTTTGTGGCTTTCACCACCCCTTTAGTTTGGAGGATACTATGCCCATTATTTTGCTGTGCCTCTGTCAAGCAGTGACACTGAGATAATCCCTGGGGTATATCTGCGATCTCCCATCCATTGGTCAAGATTTCTCTTGAACAAAGCCAGTGAGGTGCTCTGCCTCACATGTACCGGGATTTTGTTCCACAGCATAGGGAGTCTCTGGGTGATGAATCTGTCCCTCCAGCACGTCCTATTAATAACCGTGTCAAGGTTTAAGTCTCCCGCCCTTGTAGTTTTGAGGGATCTAGATTTTTTGAGGTGAAGCATGTTCATCAATTCTGGGTTGGACATGGCCTTGTATGTCAGGCACAGGTCACCTCTGAGCAGACGGTAAGCGACTGAATAGAGCTGAAGTTCCTTCAGTCGGGCAGCATAGGGCATATTTTTGAGACCCTTTATCCTTTTGGTGAGGAACTTTTGGGGCCTTTCCAGTTTCTGCAGGTGTCGTGTCAGATACATTCCGAATGGGGCATTGTACTCAATCATTGGTCTGATGAGTGATGAGTACAGGGGGACGATGACTTCCCTTGATCTAGATGTGAATCCCTTCATGATCAGGTGGGCAATGTAGAAGGTCTTCCTAACTACTTTGGCAACGTGAGAGTCAAATGAAAGGTTACTGTCAACCTGGGTCCCCAGATCCCTGATAACCTCTTCTGTGCTTAGTGGGTTGCCGCCTATATGGTAGCTAGGGGTAACCTTGTTTTTCCCGAAGGGTATGACTATGCAATTTTTGGCGTTTAACTTTAGGCCATGGCTCTGGCACCAGTTGTCCATTTCTATAAGTCCCTTCTGAAGGATATCTGTGTCAGATGTGTTCTCAACTATGGCTCCCAGTTTGCAGTCATCTGCAAATTTTGTCAGCCATAATCCTCCTGTGTTTGCTTGTACTTCTGAAAAGTAGATGCCGAACAGGAGAGGGCCCAGGACTGAGCCCTGTGGGACACCACTTGTGACAGGCTTTGAGTCTGACATGGCGCCAGCAACTCTGACCCTGTGGGTTCTGTCACTTAGCCAGTTTGCAACCCATCTTGTGACGTATGGGTTTACATTTAAGCTGATGAGTTTTTCAATGATACCAGAGTGGGGTATTGTGTCAAAAGCCTTTGCCAGGTCGAGGTAGGCTGTGTGGACTGCCTTTCCCTCATCAATGGCCTTGGTGACTGTTTCGAAAAAGTCAACCAAATTTAAAAGACATGATCTGCCTTTGACAAAGCCAAACTGGGTCGGATCCAAAGTCTGCAAGTCTCCTATGTCTTTATTTATGAGTTCCATTATGATCCTCTCCATAGCTTTGCAGATCAAGCTTGTCAAGCTGATGGGACGGTAATTTCCCGGGTCGGTGGAGGCACCGCCTTTGTGAAGTGGGACCACAGTTGCCGTACGCCACTCCTTAGGCATGTATCCTGAGGTGAGGCTAAGATTAAACAGCTGCCCTAACTGCGGGTTTAATTCCTCATTGAGTTCGTGGAGCACACATCCGGGGACACCATCTGGTCCCATGGATTCTGTGTTTTTGCCTTGGAGAGAGCAGTTCTCACCTGAGCGTTAGAGATGTTTGGGGGGCTATAATTCTCTGGTATAGATATCTCACCTTTTGGGGGGGAGGGGGGGAGAAGTTTGCACTGAACCTGTCAGCCAGTATGTTGGCAATGTGTGTAGGTTCAGTAATTTTTACATCATTTTGAACTAATTCTGAGCATATCTGGGAGTTTCCTCCCAGGTTTCTAACATAGCTAAAGAAGGCCTTATGATTGTCCTTTGGGTCCTTAGCGACTTTTCTCTCAAAATTTGCCTTGGATGATTTTATGAGAGATCTTAGTTTTTTACTTATAATGATCAAGGGTGTTTTCCCTTTTAAGGATTTTGCTCTATCTTTTAGTAGCTTCCTCCTTTTGTTGTAGAGCTTGTTTATGGCTGGGGTCCACCAGACTGGACGCTTGCCTTTGGTACAAAGAGTCTTTGTTTTGTTTGGGATTGCCTGATCCATGCAGTCCTGTAGGTGCTGGTAGAAGGCATTTGTAAGTGATTCAGTGGCTTGAGTAATTGTTTCCACAGGCTCAGGGACCTTAAAAGAGACCACACTAGTCTTTAGAAGTGTGAAGTTGGCTTTTGAGAAGTTCTTCACTGTGGTCTTTTTTATCTCAGATGGGGGCGGGATGTGGACTTCCAGTGAGATTAGTTTATGGTCTGATCTCACCAGTGAGGGGTATACTTCCGGTGTTGAACATTGTGACCCCATGTTCGTGATGATGAGATCTAGTATGTTATCTCTTCTTGTGGGGATGGTGACTAGTTGTTCCATGGCATTTGAGTTTATGAACTCTAGGAACCTTTGGGCTAGAGTGTTGGGGCTTGAGTAGTGATCCCAGTCTATATTCAGGTAGTTGAAATCACCTAGTATGATGGTGTTTGGAGATACATTTATCCCCTCCAGTGTTTTCAGGAAAGCTATGTGAGGTTCCTGAGATTGAGAGGGTGGCCTGTAACATGCTACAAATTGCAGAGCAGTCTTGCCTATAGTTAATTGCACCTGGATGGCCTCCGATGCATCGTGCGTTGCCACCAACCTTGAGGTGTGGGTGTCCTTGATGAATATAGACACCCCCCTCCTTTCTTGGTGTTGTCCGGATTTTGGGGCCAGAATGCATGATATGAGGTAAAACCTGATAGTGCCGGGGTGCTCTCAGGAGCCTTGAACCAGGTTTCAGTCACAGCACAGACATCAATGTTCTCCATACTGAGAAGGGCCTCGAGTGCGTGCATCTTGAGGTTGAGACTTCTGGCATTGAGCAGCATCACCCTTAGTTTTTTTCCTTTTTTGTGTTCTAGGGTGGTACTTGAAGCAGTCTGTTCTGGCATGTATGAAAATATGAAACAGTGACAGTCCTTGAACCCAGGATACAGTGCACTATAGTCATAGTACAGAACCACTAAACCATGACAGTATGTCAATGGTCAGTTTGTATGAAAAATTGTTGATAAGTCAATGCTAAGTATCTCATGGAAACCTTGCAAGCATAACATAATCCCTGTTGAGTTAAGACACAAAGGTGAGGCCTGCAGTAATAATAGAACCTGATATTCAACACACATATAGTATAAATGTTAATATTGGTAATGTTCACACACATCAACAAATGTAGTGGACCTCAGACAGCAACATACTGCAAGGTCACACTGAGCATGCTCACACACTTGAAAATAGGACACAAATGTCAGGCAACAAAACACTGCAATTCTGAACTGGGCATGCTCACACACTTAGCGGCAAATTTGAGTACAGCAGTGGGCCACACATATCCCTCAGTTGCATGTGTCAACCCAGGAACCTCGCACTATTCACCAATCCACCATGTGCACACAGTGATATGACAACAGACACAATATAATATAGTGAAATCCTGTCACAATCAAATATGTTATGCAGAAACCTAGGTTGTTCATAGGAAGTGGTAAAGCAAAGAAGAAACAAAACCTGCAATCAGTACCATCACTGAACAATGTGCATCCCGAACATTAGCATAGGTTCAGAGGTTGACACTAGGCTATCTGCCCTAGGGTATGTAGAAGCCTAGCCACAGTGTGTTTGCATTTTGCAACCCCGCTAGATCAGTAGACTGTGCTTGTTAATAGTAGGTCACACAAGATATCTCACATATGTTCATTTCATTCTGCCTCTGTCTAGCAAGGACCCATAACATATCCCAGGGTTAAACATACGATCACCCATCCACTTGTGAAGATGTCACCTGTAGGTGGTCAGCGTGGGTCAGTGCATATGTGGGACTATGATCACATTCCTGAGTGAGTGGAGCGTCTGTGATGGTAATATGCCCCTCCAGCATGTCCTATTAACATCATTGCTCACGTACCTGTCCTTGGAGCATGTAGCTGTAAGGGACTTTGATATCCTCATGTGGAGCCTGTCCATCAATGCTGTTATGGACGTGGTTTCAAACAAAAGGCACAGACTGCATCCAAGTAGGCAGTAAGCAACTGAGGAAAGCTGGGGTCACCATAGCCAAACTGCATACCATCTGTGTGAGTCCCTAGATCCACTTGGTTATGTAAATTTGTGTACATTCCAGTTGCTACAGGTGTTGGGTAAGGTACATCCAAAATGGGGCATTGTATCCAAGCATGTCCCTGATGACTATAGGGTCACAATGACCCCACCTGATCTGGATGTAAAACCGTATGGGATAAGGTTGGCTAAATAGAAGGTGTGTCCAACAACATTGGCAACGTGAATGTCAAAGGCAAGAGTACTAAGTATTCATGTCCCCAAATCACCCACACTGTACGTGATGTATCATCACCTATGGGGTAATGTCCGTGCATGATGTTACTACCAAAGGTGATGACTATGCATCTAAAGGAAGGTAGCTGTAGGCCATGGTTCTGGCACCAGTCATCCATCTCTGTGAGACCCTTTCTGAGGATGCTTGTGCCAGCTATGGAGTCGATTATGGCACACAGTTTGCAGTCACCTGCAAACATGGTCATCCATATTCCTCCTGTGTTAGCCAATAGGTATCAGAAATATATACAGAACAAGAGAGGTCCCAGGACTGAGCCCTGTGGGATGCCACGTGTAACCGGTGTATAGTCAGACATGGCACCTACAATACTGACCATGTGTGTGCTATCCATGATCCAGTTAGCAATCCATCTTGTGACATATGTGTAGATATTGAATCCAGTGATCTAATGTATAAAGGCCAAGTGGGGTATTGTGTAGAACTGGTGTGCGAGCTCCAGGTAGGCTGTGTGGACAACCCTGTATACATCTATGGGCCTGTTAACTGTTTAAAGACATAAAACATCTGCAAGAGGCAAGATATGCCCACAACAAAACCAAATTGTGCAGGATCCAGTGTCTGCAGGTTCACAATGTGTATGTGTATGTGCTCCGTGATGATACACTCCATAGCATAGCAGACCAGGATAGTTAGGCATATATTGGGATAATGTCCAGGGTCTCTTGTGGCACCAGCACTGTGGAGCGGGTACACCATAGCTGTACGCCCTTCCATGGGTACATATCCTGTAGTAACTGTGATATTGAACAGTGACATAATGTTAGTGAGAAGTTTGTCATGAATCTCGTATATGCCACAGTCTGGGACACCATCTGGTCCCAATGATGCTGTGTTGTCTGCTATGGAGAGGGCAGCACACACATGTTCATCTGTGATGTCAGGGAGGCTACACCCTGTTGTGATGGACATGTGCACTGCAGGGGGGATGGTAGGAAACATTCCCACTGAACCTGTTCTCCAGGATGTTCGCAATGTCAGTGGGTTCACTGTATCTTTTGTAATTATGCAGTAACTCACAGCATATCTGTGAGTTCCCACCCAGGTCCCTGACATAACTAAATAAGGCCTTGTGATTGTCCATAGTGTCTTTTGCAAGTGTCCATTAGAAGTGGGCCTTAGATGAATCAACACGTGATCATAGCTACACCATAGTATTGATCAGAGATGCCTTCCTGATTGTGATTGTGCTCTATAATGTAATAGCCTCCTCCTGTCCCTGTATAGCTCAGTAATGGCCGTGGTCCAGTAGACTGGTCCCCTGCCTTTGGAGGAGTGAGTCTTGTAGTTATCTGGGATAGCATGATCCATGCATTCTAGTTGTTGTTCACAGAATGGGCTTGTAAAGTATGAAGTGGTCTGAGCCGTAATTAACACTGTCCCAGGGTCATTGAGGGATAGCACCTCAGTTTGTACAAGTGTGACGTTTGCTCATTAGAAGTACATCACTGAGATCACATAGGATGTGTGCGTGTATGGGATATGTATGTCTAGTGAGATGAATGTATGTTCCGACCTTAACAATGACAGCTATACCTCTGTTGTGAAACATAGAGTCCCCATGTGGGTGATGACCAGGTCCCACTTGTTTTAACCCCCTGTGGGTGTGGTGACCAGGTCTGCCATAGCATTTGAGTATAACAATCCTAGCAACTGTTGTGTGAGGGTGTCAGTGCTTGAGTAGTATACCCAGTCAATGTTTGTGTATTTGAAGTCACACAATATAATGGTGTTTGGTGAGACCTTCACATTCCCCAGTGTTCCCAGGAATAATGAGTGTTGTGCCCAAGTTTGGGAGTGTGGTCTGTAACAGTCTACAAACTGAAATTCATTTTTTCCCACTCTCAGTTGCACATGTACATTCGCCAATGCTTTGTGCACTGCTACCAACCTGGAGGTGTGTGTATGAATGATGTATATGGATACCCCCCTATTGTTGTTGTCCAGTCCGAGTCTTGTGTCTGAAAACCATGGTATGACGTAAAACCTTTTAGTGCTGCTGTGCTTTTGTGAGCCTGAACCAGGTGTTTGTTACTGCACATAGATCGACAGATTCCATACTGATGTGAGTCCTGAGTGCATGCATTCTGAGGGTTAGACATCAGTTGTTGAGCACCATCACTCTCCGTTTCCTGTACCTTGTAACGTCTATGGCTGTGGTTATGTCTTCTGACCCTCGCTTCAAACAGCCACTATGTGTATGTCAAGAGCCGAAGATGGTCTGTGAAAGCCTAGGGGTGACAGGTGCATGGTGTCCATAGCGAATGTACGTGGCATGTTGAGAATGTAATCCCAGGCTGACAGACACTGGATCCCCTGTGAATGACAACAATATGTTAGGCAACTGTTAAAAGTGATAATTTCATCTGTATACTGTGACATAGTACTTGGTGAGGGTAAGATGCTACACAAGGTCAGGGTCATACTGGCCTGGGCTACATGATCAGAGAGCCCCTCTATGTCTCTTGTCAAGTAGTCCAGGGAGGAACGTCTGAGGGTTTACACACCAGAATGGTCAATGATGGAGCCATATTTGTACTTGCAATGTACTGACAACAGTGCATGTGTCATGTGGCATATCCTGGCACTTGACACACAGCACAAAGTGACCTTCACCTTGCTCAGCCTGGTGAGTGGGATGTCAGTGTGACCAACAATTACAGTCACCTAATACAAGTGTATGAGGTGTGTCGTGTAGGCCAAGGGCAGTGACTGTGTGGCACAATAACTTTGTGAACTATGTGATATGTGTGTATGGTTGTGTGTTAGCAGTTGTTTGTGTGTCTGCTTTGGATGTCTCTGCTACTTAGGCAGAGTATATTTAGATGCTCCAAGTATGTCTTTGTGTGTCAATGTATATGGTTTGCAGTTGTCATAGGTCCATGTGCGACTGTATTTGTGGTGTGTGTGGTTACCTTCACCACCCGATAGACTGTGCCAGTCATGGCTTAGGAGAGCTCAGCCTCCTGTCTGTCTATACAGTTTCACCTCTCACATATATTTGAGTTTGTTGGTAGGAGGACAGTGTTCCCTGTGTACATAAGGCAGTTGTAACAATGCGTCAAAATTCCAATATGCACCAGCTGGACTGGAGAGTACACACAAAACCGACCTTTGGACATGCCAGGATATAATGATGACATACACTGTCAACTGATCACAAAGGATCAGTAGTGTGTCAAGTGTGTAAAGGAGTATAACAGGGGTTTAGTGTTCAGGTTTGTTGTTGCTGTGGAAAGATAATCTGCAAAGGAGTACAGACAGAAACATTTCACCTCCTTCAGCTATGTCAGAAATATCGATGTACAGTCATATATGTCCTGAGTCAGGGTCAACTGTACCTGACCGACAATGTCGACATCCTGTCAGACAGGCCCATACATACATACCCACCTTCCAGTGACAAAAGGCCCTAACATCATACCAGGAGATATCACATGTAGAATGTGTAAACTGGTCCTCCCAATGCCAAATGAATCCCATCACGTGGATAGCATTGTTTCCCCATATGTGTCATAAGTGAACAACAGGACAAACAGACACTGCACCCAAACAGTCTGTTGAGCTTCACACTCTCTACAGGATCTTACACCATTGAATGTGTTACAGCAACATGTGGCACACCCCACAAGTGTTGGTGCACAACACACCATGGCAACTATATTCCTATATGCCTACAAAATCCGAAATGCTAGTCTATGGAGTCCATCATGATTGCAGTCAGGAACAGAGATATTGTAAACCGACAAACACACAACACAAACATCTGTGGTATGTTAATGAGCACATCATGTTCCACAAACCTGCTAGATATCTTGCAAGGCAGCCACCCAGGACATACATCACTGACAGGAGCAACACAGGTCCCACATAGACTTTGAATAGCCCTTTACCAACATCACAGACACATGTTGTATTCACAAAACCTACAATCTGTGCATGAATATGTATTGTCATATGAAGGAATGGTAATTTGTCCACAGATAGATCACACAAGCTATGAATTGTGTATTCCTGTTCAAGATGTTCACACCTGCTGACCCACAAAGTTCCTTTCTGGGATTGCATAACACTAAGTGCACACACATTACCATGTCCAGTCTGATGATGTCAGCAAACTACAAATATAGCATGTGAATAGAAGCCACACAGTAAAGCATACAGTGCATCGGGTTAATGCGTATCTCACTAGTATCATAACATAGTTAGGTAGGTGTTTGAATCCTGCAATTTCTGCGCATGTGTGTGAGATTGGCTTTGAGGAGAGTGGCCTTTTTGGAGACTGTGGAAACACATTAGGAGTGGTGAATACCTCTTTGCCAAGTGTGATGATGTCAGCATCCTACAAATAGAGCTTTGGAAACGAATGCTCCCAGCAAAGCAAATAGCGTGTCGTGTTAATGCGTATCTCACTAGTATCATAACATAGTTAGGTAGGGGTTTGAATCCTGCAAATGCTGAGTGTGAATGTGTGTATGTGGGATTTCCTTGGAGAAAATTGGCCTTTTTGGAGACTGTGGAAACACATTAGGAGTGGTGAATACCTCTTTGCCAAGTGTGATGATGTCAGCATCCTACAAATAGAGCTTTGGAAATGCATACTCCTAAAAAGCAAATAGCGCGTCATGTTAATATGTATCTCTGTAGTGCCATAACATAATTAGGTATGGGTTTGAAACCTGTGAATGTGTGTGTGTGTGTGGGATTGACTTTGAGAGGAGTGGAGTTTTTGGAGACTGTGGAAATACATTAGGAGTGGTGAATACCTTTTTGCCAAGTGTGATGATGTCAGTATCCCACAAATACAGCAGTGGAGATTAAAACACTCAGTAAAGCATGTAGCGCGTCGCGTTAATGTATATCTTACTAGCATCATGACATATCTAGGTAGGGGTTTGAATCCTATAAATGCTGAGTGTGTATGTGTAATCCTATGAGAGGAGTGGCCTTTTTTTGAGAATGTGAAAACACACTGAAAGAGGTGAATACCCCTTTTGTTGTTTTGATGATGTCCGTATCCTACAAAAACAGCAGTTCAAATGAAAACACCCAGTAAAGCATATGGTGCATAGTGGTAATGCATATGTGTCTATTACCATGACATAGGTAGGTAGGGTTTTGAATCCTGCAATTGTTGAGTGTGTGTGTGTGTGTGACACTGTTGAGCAAAGTGTTCTGTGTTTTGCTACTACTACTGTATGACATATCAGTAAAACAACAGTATGTGCATTGCACACTGCTGGTATCTGTGTGGCAAATACACATATGTACATGTGACCTAAATTGGTAACTGTGTGGACAAGACATATATGTACATGTGACCTCGTTCATGTCATAGGTGTGAAGCCTGCTGTCAACACAACTACATCTGTCACCATTGATATTTTTTGCTGCTGCTTCTTGAACTGTAGCTCACATATGTATGTATGTATGTGACAGGTCAGCCACTGTAGTGAGCTGTGCCCTAGGTCATCTGTGTCACACACACACATGACAGTTGTTATACAATAGTGTGAGTGCGGGTGTATGCCTGTGGCATATGACAGACATGCCCAAACACAACACAGTCTGTCAATAATGGCCATTCATGGTAGGTATACAACAAACCCATGTATATGCATACAGATACCTTATTACTTATGTGATACACTGAGGGACATCAGCATAGCCTTGGGGATGTGGATATCAAAGGACAGATGAAATCACATGTGGCTGTCTGTACACATTAGTACCCCTGCTACATGTTGTGTGCTACTACCAATGTGGTACAATCAGGATATTATGTGTAGCAAATGTGGATGAGTATGCTGTTGTTGGATCATAGCTTCACAACATGTGTTTGTCAACAGGTATGTGTCTGTATGATACCCTCATGGAAGATAGGTGTCTAATCCAGGGAATGCTTTGTAGGCCACTGTATGCATCACCAGATGTGGATCTACATATCCCTAGTGTGTCTGCGTGTATCTAGGATGGACACATGGCAAACAGGAGTGGTCACGGGAATGTGTGGTGGTCATTACCACTGGTAACTGGTATAGTACAAAACCAGAATGATTCTAATGCTACTGTGTATCCTACAGCTGTGTGTCAGTTGTCAAGACATCATGTAATGATTTGTTAAAATCAGGCTGTTGAGGTTATGTACACCACCAGAATGCTAACCAATGACTGATATCAACACTATCACCCACAGCATAGTGTCATACCATGTCATACACACATGTGCACCCAAGTTGTGACATATGTGTAGTGACATGCATATTGGACACCAATAGGAAATGTGAAGTATTAACACTGTGTAGTACAGGGCATGTCACCCTTTACATGTGCCCACCATGCACATACATGCAAACAGTGCACCTCCACCATGTTTACAAATGTACACCTTGTAATCTGTACAGTACACATCATAGATGTTACATCCACTCAACAACACATGCTGCCAGTACCACACACATCAGTCAACTGTCACATGTGTGGACAATCCATGTTTGGTATTACCACTGGTGTATACAAAACAAAACTGATAATCACTGCTGGGATGCATCATGCCTGCTCAGATATACCTACAAGGATATCATTACCCATTACTGTTCACAACATGCTAACATTGCTACACTGCTAGTAGGTCACCCTGTGCATCAGCACCATGTTATCCTGTTCCTGCATCAATGTCACAGGTGACAGGAGGTGGCACAGTTTAATCATATGCACAGGGTGTGTAGTTGTTTTCCAGAGCCCGACAATGACCTAGCTAATCAACATGTATGTGTGTGTGTGTGTGTGTGTGTGTGTGTGTGTGTGTGTGTGTGGGTGTGTGTGTGTGTGTGTGTGTCTGTGTGTGTGTGTGTGTGTGTGGGCCAACAGTACAGTATGGGTCAATGTTGATGTGATGTGTGTGTGTATGTGTTAGCCCTACGTGTTGGAAGTATGTGTGAGTGTCTGCATGCACACAGTACCCCCTTGTGGCTGCCAATTATGGGAGTTTGTGGAACAGCCACAGACTGTACCTGCCAGGCTGTACAAATCACTGTCTCCGGCCACCGACACAGTACCTGTGCCTGCCAGGGGTTACACGGACTGTACCGGGTACTAAGCCAGACTGAGAACTATCGTTAGAGGCAGAGGAAAGTTGACTGGACCCATGTCCCTGATGGGACTGGCCAGAGCCACGTGCACATGGTTGTCTCGGACAGTCTACCGACAGCCCAGCCACAACATTGCTGGGGCTGGTACTGGCACTACGGGAGCAGCTGGCACTTGGTTGTTATCCACGTTGGCTGCCAGCTGAGGATGTTGCTGGCATACGTCCACGTCGATGTACCAGCCATCCTGCACTGTCCTGGCACATGGACATAACATTGCGGAGGACATCTAGTGTCTCCCCCCAACGTCTATCAATGACATCGGTGTAATTGCGAATGGCACCGGCAAGGTCACAGATACTGTCATTGATCACAGTGTTATGAGCCCTCTGCGCCCTTAGTCCCTGCCTGGTGTACCGTTCCATACATGCCTGTGCTTGCATCACAGCCCGGAACATACCTGAGGTTGGGAGATCTGTGTGGGCACGCCTGCCAGTGGCATTACACCCAGCGATGCTCCCACGAGAACCCCTGGACATATGCCTATGTGGTACCGTTCCATGTGTCTGGGCATGGCTGCTGTGTGGGGTTGCATGTGCCATGGATACCACACTTTCCTGGTTAATGCCTACCATATGCTGTTCCTCACCTAAGGCCATTGGTGTCGAGGGATGTAATGGCAGTACGTATGTGCGCATAGATGGGGTGGAAAGCTGTGTACTGTCAATTGGTGGACCACCGACAGACCCTGTCAAACATGCCTGTGCCACTACACATGTATCATCATGGTCACTATTAGTGGTAGTGACCTCAGGTACCCCGTTGCACCCATCCAACATTACCTCAGCACCTGTGAGAGGAAGACAGGAAGCACACTTTAACATCTCTACAGGATGTTCGCACACATGCACACATGAACACATGCACACATGCACACATGCACACATGCACACATGAACACATGCACACATGCACACATGAACACATAAACACATGCACACATGCACACATGAACACATGAACACATTAACACATGAACACATGCACACTAATACACTACACATTCAAGTTGATACACACACACCAACAGCAATATGGAACATAGTTGTTAGTGGTTGATGGTGGAGTACAGTATCACAATACAGAGTCCTCTCACACGTGTCAGCATGCAGGATGTGTGTTGCTTGACAGCATGCAGTGCGAGTGTAGAGAGTCCTTGTAGTTAACAGTATACATGTCGTTGATGCAGATGTGTTGTTCACTGACTGCCCTCACCCCGGTAGACAATGTGTACATGGACACAACATTGCACTGCAAGTCTGAAACACTTTCCAATGTTGTGTGCACCATCACTCATAGGTATACAGACCATTTCCGGATGCATACAACTGTCAGGTGTCTAACGATGAATGCTATGTGTAGTACTGCAGGTACTGTAACTGGATGTAGTATAGTGCCATGAGCCATCATCAGGCAGCATCATGTGGTCACTCAAGGACAATGATGCATGTCACACTGGCAACTATCTTGCTGTACCTGACCTGCACCACTTAAGCTACATTAAACAGTTCACAGACAGTTGTTGCATGGGCATGTCATGTGTTTAATAGGGAGCATTGTCTAACATGACTGTGTTGTGTGTTGATGCATGTCACACTGCCCTATGATAATGATAGGGCTCTACCCCCAGGTATAGTATGTGTGCTGTGTTGATGACATATGGGATACTGGAGTACGACCTTACAACAGGTGTCTACATATGCCATGTGTATCATATTAACACATACTGCATATGACAAAGTGGTGTATGTTGTGTGCATGTGTATTGATGATGATGCCTATACAATGTCCACTACACTGTACCCCACTTGTTTGTGATGCTCTGTGTGTTGCATGTGTATGAGTCAGCTACTCATGTCATTGTGAAGTGCATAGTCACACAGAGAACATGCTGAGCATGCACTATGCGTAGGTGTTTAACATGTGTATATGGCCTACAACTCTCCTATGACATGCAGATGTTATATGCTAAATTGACTGTAGCCCACTCACCAGCATGGGTCTACTGTCTTGCTATCACACCAGAGGGACCTGCAAGGATATGAGACAGTATGTCAGTGTCAACAACTATGGCATTGCTGCTGTGAGTCTGCAATTATACAGTAGTACATGGGGTGACAGTCACAGGCATACAGATAATGTCCCGAATTATCAGTATTGCATGACACCAGGCACCACATATTCTGCATACACAGTACACATTTGATTAATGCATATTACAACACTTTGGATAACAGTGGTCTACAGATATGCCATTTTACCTGCACGCTCATTGTTGCTGTGCTGGGTGACTCCAGCCTCCATGATGACACAGGTTTGTTGTAATGGTTGGCCAGGAGCCACCACGCTGAGGAGCAGCTCTTCCACTCTGGTGAGGGGGGCTGTGTGGCAGCACCACCACCTGTGGCAAGCTGTTGCCTGTAGACATCAGAGGCATGCTGCCGGACATGTCTAATTAAATCACTGCAGTGATGGCGTACCTGCTCATAAGTCCGGTTATGCATGCCTACATCATTTACCCGATGGACAACATCCTGCCACAGTGCAGTGTGACCATGCTGGTCCTGGCATGATCTTGAAAACAGTAGATTGTAATTTTGGATGAGTGCATCTCTGATGACATCCTCCTCCTCAGGGGTATATGATGGCTTTCGGTTATGTGCCATAACACTGGAAGATAATTAAACAGTAACTGTGAAAAAGACATGTTCCACACTCAACATTCTAATGTACAGACATCATTGAAATGTCATATATAGCAATCTATTGGCTGTCAGTAGATGCACACTTTTAATAACACATATGACTGCAAAGACCACAACTGCCTGACAGTGCCTGGCACATGCTAAATACAAAACCGTGTTCTGCACAGCCACAAAATGAAACCAGTATGTAGGACAATACAACAGTACATGGCACACTGTATGTGACACAATGCAACACCTAGCCACAGGAGGTGTATATGAAGCTAATACATACAGACATTTGTCATCCATTTAAATCTATGTACAGTATGGTTACGGTGCTAGCAGTACACCACACTACTTGTTGATAGCAAACCCCTCAGTAACATATGTGCACATTCACCACTATAGGTGGCATACTGCTGTACTACACTATACATGTTGCTAGATACGCACCTATATCCTGTGACACACATACCACCGAGGACATGTTACAGGCATACCCACAAACACATCAGACATACCTACAAGACACTAGGGTATGGCAACCGAGATTACTGTTACCTGTGTACCATACATTACTGTGTATCAGCACATACATAACCTCATGCCTGAGGTATGTGATGCGTGTGGACTACAGGTAACAAACAAAAGTGTGTTACCAAGCCATGTGGATATAAACCACACTGTGCAGTTGAGGCATACAGCTTCAGGTAGTACTACAGTCCATACGTGACTTGTATTCACTAGTGTTAACAATCAATAAGCATACATGTACTGCTTTAGCCTACAAAGGCACACTCCATTCGACAACATGGGACTACATCACAACATATGCCATAGTGATTTTCAGCCCTGACAATAGCATACGGACCTTTGGATGAGATTAGAGCTACAACACTACATACCATGGTATACACAGACTCCCAGTAAGCTATCACACATATACACATCATTGATACATTCACATACACATTCTCCATCACACACAGTCAACCTCACATAGCATGTGTTACAACAGGTATATGCATGTGTGTATCATGTCCTAGGTAGCTGATAGGCTGTTATCCATAGGGCCTATGGAAGCATAGACATATGGTACTCTGCACTATGACACACATGTAATGTAGGTTCCTGTGCCCCTATCATGCAGAGCCACAGGGGTGATTACCGGGTTGTGTTTCCTATCTCACATGCAATCATCATGGTTATTGATGGCAACTGCTAATGAGGACCTTCATATGCTATTGATAGGTGGTTGGTTCGACAGTATGGTATGTGTCTGGGATGATGATGTGCCAGTCAAGCATGTTCTGCTTTTTACATTACAAGGTGTTGGGCAGTAGAATGTGTATCTTGTCTGGTGTTCCATCTGTTTACATGGAGCACATCCAACACCTGTGGGTTTGCCACAGCTTTGTATGTTGGCCAGGGGTGGCCTCTGGGTAGGCGGTATGTGACGCAGTGTACAATTGGTTTGGTAAGACAGTCAGCATAAGGCATCTGTTGTAATCCAGTACCACTCTTTATGAGGTATGTGTCTGGCATCTACTGTTGCTATGTATGTGTTCTGAGGTACATACCAACAGGGACATTGTACTCTATGATGGGTGTTATGACTGATGAGTGGAGTGGAAGCCTGAACTTTGTTTCCATGGATGACACAAATTTACTGATGACATATGGACTGTACTAGTTTTACATGACTACTGTGGCACAGTGATCATCATTAGGGACACTACTGTTCACCTGTGTCCCGTAGTCTCTTATCACACCTTTAATGTTGAGTACACTACCACCTATGTGTTAATTCATGGGTACAGGGCTTTTAACAACAGGGATGGCAATACATGTACAACATTCACCTGTGGCGTACATTTCAACATCCACTGGTGTACACATTGATATGCATATCAGCACATATACAGTCCACCTTTCATGGTGTGAATATCAATAATGCTAAGGTTGAGGGGGATACAGTTATGTGATGATGTTGCACAGTCTTGTGCAGAATGCATGGAAGGTGTTCTCAGCCCATATATGTTTAGCAGGACCCCATATATGGGAGACTATATACCTAACAAAGCATACCCACAGCATTTGAACAACACATCTCATATGCCAGCACTGTATGCTGTCTTGTTTGACACACACTACAACCTACATCGATATATGCACATAACCTGCACCAACATATAAATGTCCGCCTTTCACAAACACTTGCAGTATGTCCCTTGCTCTATGCACATGTTCAGATGCTCAGAAATCAGACACACATGTATCTCGACATATGTGTGTGCCATACAGACACAAGGTCCACAGTGCTGTAAGTCCATACACCTCACGGATGACCTGTTGGGCCTTGCTACAGGTAGGCCAGTTGTCACATGTGTGCATACAGTAATAGTACAAGGGTATACATAGCTGCAAATGATACATCACTATCCTAGCCTGCTACTGCGGTTGCCAATGCTAAGCTACACATTATGTGACTATCATGCATGTCTTACTCTGTGACATCCAAGTTTATCTAGGTGTTTGCAATACTCCCCAAAACTACCATTAAACACAGTACTGTACAGACCATAGATAACAAGTTCAGATGTTTGACATGTACTGCTGACCTACAACTGTCACACTTATGTCCCACTGCACACAGCTACTCAACTATTTCTCCATGGCAATACTTATGCATGGCATCAGTGCATACATACCTACTGCTACCACATATGCATGTATCAGAGGATCAACACTACTAACCATAACCATCTACTAACTGCCGGTAACTACAAACTGTTACATACCTGTATGTCCCTTCCGGGTCCATCTGTGCATGTAATTTTTTTTTTTTGTGTACTGAAACGTACTGTTTTTTTTTTTTTTTCCTGCTTGCTATGTGCAACTCGCAATGTAATGAATGCATGTGGGGATAGCAAGTCCTATCTGCTTTTATAGGTATCTGCACATGTGCATGTGATGCCCTCTGCACCAATTGTTGGCCAGCATTTGGTAAATGCATACAGCCTGCTGAGTGGTAATTGCAGTACTCACTGTCATAGCAACCCAATGCTATAAATTGCTAAGGTATGTAGGCGCAGCCCTTTCAGATATCCAGAGTGGGGCCCATGCTTGTTTGCTGTGGAGACTGTTGTGTAAGTCAGACGGTTGGTATATGTCTTATAAATGAAGCTAGAGGTGTAGACAGTGCTGTACATGTTGTACTCAGACCTGACTGTTGCCACTTCCAACACTAAGCTATCAGTGTAAAGTTTTACTCAACACTACAAATGCTTACACAACATTTATGTGACTATACTGGGAATATTAATGTACTGACTTCTGCAAGGTTATGTTTTTTACTGTTGACATTAGCACAGGGCTCGCAGGACAACTGGACAATTCCTGTACTGAGTATGCCTACCTATACAGTTGGTAGACCCTAAACGCACAAGTATCTTTTAACTGGGGGGAGGCTTACATGCTGAGAGCATTATGCATTAATGTGTGAATATTATCTTACTGGACTTGCAGGATTGGTGTGTACCTGTGGGTTTATCAGGGCAGGTTGTCTGTCTGCATGGTTCCCACCTGTGAACTTACCCAGTTAGTAGCCAGACATCACACTGTCATTCTTTGTCTGTGCAACTCACAGATGTTTTCAGCACTGTTACAATGGCATTGTTATAGTCAGTTGCTACCAGTACATGGCTACATCCATTGGTATTTCTGTGTTATACTCCTACATAAGGGTATGCTTGGGGAGGGCCTAAGAAAGCTATTTGCAGAGTGTGTAACAGCAGTATAGCCTATATGCATGTGTGCTTGGGCCTCTGCCGGGCCTATAGAACAGTCACATACATCTTTGCATGGTGTCATTGATATGTAGTTGAATGTGAGGTACACTTTACACATAATAGGAACAGTAGGTGTATACTTCAGCGAAGCAGTGCATGTGGATTAGTACTCCTTTCATGACATACAAGCAGTGTCTACTGTAATTATTGTCAGTATTCATTGTGTAATAGCCCACCATTCTGACTGACGTCAGTACTTTTCTGTGGGATTCTGAGGGACACAGCTAAAATATGTTTCACAATCAGGGACATCCCTGGAAAGTTGACTGAGTTAGGAGGTATGGCCTCTGCCCTACTCAGATATGCCAGTGTTTGTGCTGCTATGATACTGTGTGGGGGTTGTAAAGTGACTCTGCAACATTATTTTCTGCTTGATTGGCTGCTTCTCACATCACACTTATGTAATGCAATCCCACAACAATTGCTGGTAAAGATCCACAGAACAGGCTTTGTGTTATGGCCTTCCTATATTTCCTTTACATTCACTCATTGTAATAAATTATATATTTTTGCAGCGCAAAGCTATTGTATATCTGTTGTGGCTTAGTGGTACTTCATGCAGTCTTATGTATCCAAGGTCTGGGGCTCGAGACTGGCAAAGGTATTTTAATTTTGTTGCTGGGCAGAACAAGGGCCCTGACCTAGAGTGACTAAGGCACTTTTAAGCAGTTGTAAGTGGGTTTGCGCGACACTTAGCAATGCTTAGCTAAGTGCACACATGCGCACACTCGCTTAATCCCGCTTACTACTGATTAAAAGTGCTTACTCCCGCTAACCCCAGCGCTAATTTCTTTGAAAGAAAAGAAAATGGGGAGATAGGAATGTGGTGAAAAAGGGGGCACAAAGAGGGAAAGACAGTAAGAAAACAAGCTTGGGATGAGCAAGACGGGTGTAGGGAAGGTCCATAGCTTCCCATTTCTTTACGAGCAACAGCTGTGCATATGTTGCAAATTTGGAGTGAAATTTGAAACCTTCCACCCCTGAGAGAGGGGTGAGGACAACATAGTTTGTTGTACTGCCAATTAGAATTATCAGTGTACATGTCCAACGGACATGTGTGCGAAATGAGAAGCTATGTATGGGGCGTAATCTTTTTTTGGGTACAGATTGCTCTTTTTTTTTTTTCAGGGGAGAGTGGAAAGTGAGGTAGAGGAAGTAGGTATATTTGGGGAGGTAGGTTGGGTAGGTAAACAGACAAGACAAACAAGATGCATACAGGGGCTGAGTATTACACATGGGGTGGGTGAACACAATTGATGGGGACGGATGTTTGGAAATCGTAAGCCCATGAGCCCACAGATGGTAAGAGTGGGACTGAGATCCCCACCCATGGGCAGTCACCACTGGACCTTCACAGACCCGAGGGTCGCTGTGCTGGGTGCTGCGTAGGAGAGGCAGGCTCACCCGTGAGTTGCGCCACTCTTGCCTCCAGCTGGTGTAGGGGATCAGCGACTAAACAGTGGATCTCCCTACGCACCACAACCCGGACCCTTCGGAGGGTGACAGGAGGCCCTTTTCCGCCCACATTTGCAGGGGGGTGAGCCCCATCCCCTGCAGCGCTTCTACCAGAAGGTGGCACAGGACCAATGGAGGAGGGTGGCCCGGGCTGGGCACCAGACCTGCTGGTGCCAGGTGCAACTGCCAGCTGAGGAGGGACAGGTGGGTCCGCTGGGACCGGCCTTCCCATACATTCTGTGATTAGGTGTGTTTAATTACAACATAGACAACAGCATTCCAAGTTAGTTGTAACAGCATGCAGTAATATTCCCATTAACCCAACACACCAGGGTTACAACAGTTGAACAGCAAGCATAACACATGCATGTATTGAACGACAGTGGACATTACAACAGCATGCAGGGATGATTGGTGGCAACAGGCCACCAACATTGTGGCGTTTTAACAGGGGACATGTATCAAAGAAAGTGCAGATTTTATATAACAATAGGACATATGTCCCAACAAATGTTATGAGATTAGACATACCCATTGAGGTGTGGAATTGCATTGTTTATGCACATGGAGTAGGGTGTAAAAAGAAACCTCCATTAACATCTTATTAGTACTTTAACTGTACACTACATTCCTATTAACTGCAGGTGTATATCCCCTACATGTATTCTTACACTAGGCAACATGCATTTGATTGCATTATGGGTTTTGCTACTTCATGATATACCTGACCTATATCTGACATAGTAACTGTCCAGGATGCAGATGTTACTGCTACATACTTGTATTAAATTGACTTGTTTATGTATCTGCACATCTGGATGTGTTCACATGCCTTTTTTACTTGTTTTCTACACAACCCTACTTTTCAGGTAGCACACTAACATTTCTGGGGAACACCTTGACAGACTACTCATGTGCCAAATTTACCTATGCATGTCAGTCATTTCACAACTGTTGAGAACTGTTGCATACTTCACAGCTACTGGCACTTCCTTCATCCACTTTATATGGGACTGCACTACTGGGGTTTGTCAGCACTTACTACAGCAGAGTAACATTTCTTCACTGCAAGGGTACAACAACATTTCTGAGTAACTGGCACATACACACTGCAAGTATTATACCTTTCTTATTTACATTAAAACTCTTTTCTACAGGCTCTCTCCTTTATTTGACATTACACTGCATACAGTAGACCTATTCAGGACATGTTATACCTTTATTGATAGGTTACAAGACTATTTTATAGGCTCACTCACTTTTTATCTATGACAGTGCATGCAGAGATAGTATTCCAGACATGTGTTTGCTTTATTCATGGGTTACTACACTCTGTTCCTGGCTATCTGACTTATGATATGTAACAGTACATGCAGAGGATTTATTCAGGGAATGAACGTTTTATACTTCACAGCTACTGCCACTTCCTTCATCCACTTCCTATGGGACTGCACAACTTTGGGTTGACAGCACCTAATACAACCATACTATTTTTTTATTGCAAGGGTACAACAACATTTTAAAGTAAGTGACACAGACACACTCCAAGTTTTATACCTTTATTAATTACATTGAACACTCTTTTCTACAGGCTGTCTCCTTTACTTGTTATTACAGTGCATACAGAAGACATATTCAGGACATATTATACCTTTCTTGATAGGTTACAACACTCTTTTTCAGGCCTGCTCACTTATATGTTATGACAGTACATGCAGGGATAGTATTCCATAATTATTTTACCTTGATTGGTGGGTTAGTACACTCTATTTCTGGCTCACTGACATTTGTTATATAACAGTACATGCAGAGGATTTAATCAGGACATTTTATTGCTGCATTATTGGGCTTAAACACTTTGGTCATGCTCACTCACATATATCATGTAACAATACATGCAGAATATTTACTAACCTGCCTGGTGGTGCAGCCTTAGCAGCCTATCTGCATAGGCTTGCTGATTCATAGCACGAGCACCTGCAGTTGTGGAGTAAATAAAGGGATATTGAGACATACCTATCCATTATTTAGACTATATTAGCTTGTCTTACATACTGCATTCCATGGCTACCTACTTAGTAGTGGGGCATCACGCATTTGACGGGCCTCCTGGATCCACTGGTTCAGAAGGTCCTGCTTCTGCCTTTTCAGGTCTGCATGGTGGTGATGGACCTGCTCACCAGTCCGAGGGATGCTAGTGAGTTCATGAGCCAACCAGTTCCAAGCCTCCACCTTATACTCTGTTCCTTGGAACTGCCCCTGCAGGAGTCAAGTCTCATGCTGATGGACTAGGAGCCAAACCATATATCTTGACTCCCCGATACCCCAGCGTTGCGCTCGAAAGCATGTACCCTCTCCAGCACCAGACATTCTAACTGCAGATGGGATCTACAACCAGTTATGGCGAGTATTCCCGCCTATGTGGCTTAAATATGCCGCATTTCCCGCACTTTTCTGTGACTGGCCATTTTTGAATATTCTCAGCTGACTGCAGACCTGCTTAGCAATGGTTAATCAAACATTTATTACTATATATATGTTAACAGTGGATGTTTATCCTAAGCTGTCGTGACTTAGTGGTTCAGTACTTTGATTATGTTGCACAGTGCCCTGGGTTCAAACCTTATCATTGCTTTTTATTTTACTACTGTCCAGACAGGTTAGGGAGCGTGGCTGTGTTTAAGCAACTTTGCTCTATGTTGCTCCACATTGCCCGATGGTGCGCTGGTTGGCACAGCGTGCACCTCCATGCAAACTGATTGCACTGGGTAAAGCTCTATTTAGCTATGGGCAACTATTTTGCACTGGGTAAAGCGCGATTTAGCTATGGGCAACTACAGTGTGCTGGGTAAAGCGCAAGTTAGCTAGGGGCAACTATATTGCACTGGGTTAAGCGTTGCTTAACTGCGGCCAATTATATGTCAGGTTCCTTTATAAATATACATTTTGTTCACTGATACATAAGCCATTTGAATGCTTTTTAGTAAAAGTTTCAGCATATAGGTCAGGAATTATTTCATATACTAATTTGGAACAGAAAATAGGAAGGGGAGTGGTAGGACTCGAACCGTGAATGCCTCCTCTTTGTGTGAACGGTCTACCACTATGCTATTACTATTTGGTGTAATTTGCATAAACATTCCTTATTATGCTGTTCCATGTTGAGATTGCTAACTGCAGCTAAGCAATGGGCACACATGCGCACACACGCACAAATATGGGCAGCTATATTGGGAATTTGAAAAAAAAATAATAGTTTTACTTTTTAGAACTGTACTGGGGTTTACAATGTCAGGGAGTGTGGTGTTGGGTACATGGACATTTGAGTGGACTCGCTCTTATGTGTTGACATTTTCTTTTTTAACACACTTGCAGGGGCATTGACATTTCCACTGCTCGGCAGTTGGACACGCCCCCTGCTTGACTGCATACTCCGTGTTGGACTTGGGTTTGAGTCAGCATGCCCTCATGAATATTCATGGCATGCTGATGTCATACTGTTCAACTGCAGCCTCCGAGTAAGACTTATTTAGTCTTACATGGAGGATTCGTGAATCCAGGGGATTGTGTAAGTGACGTATTTTAGATTCTAAGGCAGGTCTGGATGAATAACTGACCAATAGCACTAAGTTTTATTATTTTGTAATAAATTATTGACAGCATACACAGGCCTGTGTTTTTTTGTTTGTTTTATATGTTTAGTTTACGCTGTTGGTAACTTTAATAATTAATTTGATGATCTTGAGGTACTGCCTTGGTCTTGCACACAACATTCAAAACACGTTACCTTCGACACTCCAACAATGTTCAGTGTCTGCACCATTTCTCACTGAATGTCATCCACTTCCACAACCCTGCCACAGTAGAAATGTCGAATCACCACAATAGCCTCACTAACAGAGGCATGACCAGTCTCACTTCTTGCTTCTGACAGCACATTCTCAGAGAAGGGCAAATCCACCAGACACAGGAGTTCATTTCTTTAAGTTATTTCTTTTACTTCTCAACAATGTTGCCACACAGGATCATAATTTCTCTGACTTTACCAAGAGCAGCATGGGCATTTTGCAACTTTCACCTCCTGATTCACTGGATGGTTTTTCATACCCTCTTCAAGGCCTTTAAATGTCTCTGTGTGACCTTGTGCAGCTCCCCTGACACCCAGACATTCGCTTTTGTGACTACTGCAGCTGTTGCCTTCCAGGTGTTTCACCACTAATCAGTCACATTCAGGGACCCACCTGCTAGCATTGCATCTAAGGTTTCCTTTCTTTACTTGATGGCTTCTTTCGTTTACCTCTGCCTCAACAGATGTCAGACTTCTTAGGTATATCGCAGATGATTTTCCAGAAATGGGAACTGAGTTAGTCTTGTACTGAAGCACTGGCTAGGCATTTCCAGGACATTTTCATGGTCATCTTGGGATTTTTAGGGCTATCCAGCCACAAACCCAACAGCATGATACAACTTATCACCAACTAGTGAATTTTAACAAGAAGAAGCATATGGTTGCTTGCAGCATACAGAAGTAGTGCAATAGGTATGTATTTTTTTTTAAAAAAAGAAGGAAAACAGGCAAGATTTTATTTTTTAAACAAACTAAACTCCCTAAGCATGTTGTTAAAATATTTAAATTTTGAAAGTGGCGTTTTTGCCCTTTTTGAAGAACTTTGTAATATAAACATGATAAAACTTTAAGTAAAACAATACTGTGCCACAAATAAAGGGAGCAGAGATATCATACTGTGGATACATTAACTGAAAGTCACATATCCTAAACAGTGCATTGGCCAAATGTTTATATTCGACTGAAAATTGTGTGAATGGTTTCAGATGGTGCAAAATATTTAAACAGTGTTACAAAAATTTTAATATAGCTTCTGTTATGTGGCAATGGTAAAAAAAACAGTTGCTGTGTTTCTAATTAATTATATGAAAATCATTAACTTCCAGTAATTATACAATAAATGTGCATTACTATTCCAAAATGAGCATGCTGATTGGACAATGCAACCAGCCTGTCAATTGTAAATCGAGCATATACCAATAGAAAAAAGTCTGTCTGCTGAAGTGCAATTGCGTGGTCACACTTTCTAATAGCATTTACTGAGGAACATAGCAAAACATTAGAAAAATCAGGTACATTCTGCAAAACTAAACAAACAGAAACCTTTCTGATTTTCCTTATAGGTTATTTTGTCCTTTGTAAATCTTGACTTTTTAACAGTTAAAAAAAACAGCAATGTAGATTGTCTTCTCCATCACTTCTCCTATACTGGTGTACTGTGCAAGTGTGGGAATGTAAATGCCTTATGCATGCACTGTACATCAGCATAGGGAAGATAACGTGGATGAAGACTGCTCTGCTCTTATACATATACAGTATTTAAGAAAGGAATGCAATTTCTGTCTTAAATAACATAACTGTGTAATAGAAAATAATAGCAATAATCCACTCATGTTTGTGGGTTTATCAGGATTTAGCCACAGCTGGCTTTGCCCCATGGTCAAACCATACCAGCCATGGGTAAATTTTGATATACCTATGTTCAGTACTAAATTATTACTCAAAGAAAAACTTCTGAAACAATATCAAAATGTTTTGCAACCAGCACATTTGCTAAATCATACACCACTGAAGACATCAAATGTGTAATAAGAAATTCTTTCATCATTATAAGTTCAGTAATATTTATCAAAAAACAGAAAAAAGTTATATTAATTCTCTCAAATGCTGTTACTGTCATTGTTATTTTCAAGCAAAAAGTTTGACTTTATTACTTTAGCCACATTTTGCTTTAAATTGCGGCTCATTTTATGCAGTAAAATATTATTTTA